>NW_022095784.1:132222-258230 GCF_006542625.1 Nomascus leucogenys | reverse complement strand
ACAAAAATTTGTGTAATTTTGGTGCTGTAACAAATTAGAACTGAGCTGATTTAACTTTCCTTTTTTTGAGATACAGTCTCACTCTGTTGCCCAGGCTGGAGTGCAGTGGTGCAATCTCAGCTCATTGCAACCTCTGCCTCCCAGGTTCAAGCGATTCTCCTGTCTCAGCCTCCTTAGTAGCTTGGATTACAGGTGCCTGCCACCATGCCCAGCTAATTTTTGTATTTTTAGCAGAGACGGGGTTTCACCATCTTGGCCGGGCTGGCCTCAGTCTCCCAAAGTGCTGGGATTACAGGTGTCAGCCAACACACCTGACCTCCCTCTTTCTCTCCTTCCTTTTTTCCTTCCTTCCTGCCTTTCTTCTTTCTTCCCTCCCTCCCTCCCTTCCTTCCTTCCTTCCCTCCCCCCCTCCCTCCCTTCTTCCCTCCCTCCCTCCTCCCTTCTCCCTCCTCCCTCCCTCCCTCCTTCTTCCCTCTCCCCCTCCTCCCTTCTTCCCTCCCTCCCTCCCTCCCCCTTCCTCCCTCCCTCCTCCTCCCTTCTCCTCCCCTTCCCTTCCCTCCCCCTCCCTTCTTCCCTCCCTCCCCCTCTCCTCCCTCCCTCCCTTCTTCCCTCCCTCCCTTCCCTTTTCCCTCCCTCCCTCTCTCCCCTCCCTCTCCCCTTCTCCTCCTCCTTCTTCCTCTCCTTCCTTCACCTCCACTCCTTTCCTCCTTCCTTCCTCTTTTGTTCATTTCTTCCTCATCAACATCTCTTCGTGTCCCAGTGCCCCACTCCTGGCTGGCCTCTTGGAGCCAGCCCCATATGCCCACACACTCTCCTCTTCCCAAGCCCACCGCATCCCACCCATGGACTCCTTCATCCCATTGGACATTCCCAGCCTCTTCAGCTCAGGACTCCCACAGAGTGTGACTCCTGCCCCCGAGCCCATCCCCACCTCCCACCCTGGACCCCCTGCCTCAGTGGGTATCTCTCCTGTACATGGTAGCTGCCCCACCTCCACTTGGACCCAGTGTAGACAGGAGACCCTGCACCACCTCCACCTGGACCCAGTGTAGACAAAGAGGTGTCCCTACTCCACATCCACCTGGACCCGGTGTAGACAGGAGGAGACCCTGCACCACCTCCACTTGGACCAGTGTAGACAAAGAGGTGAAGAGGTGTCCCTACTCCATGTTCACCTGGACCCAGTGTAGACAGGAGGAGACCCTGCACCACCTCCGCCTGGACCCAGTGTAGACAAAGAGGGTGTCCCTACTCCACATTTACCTGGACCCAGTGTAGACAGCAGGAGACACTGCCCCACCTCTACCTGGACCCAGTGTAAAGGGGGTCCAGCCCCTCCACACCTGTGAGTATTTCTCATCAGGCGGGACGAGAGACCAAAAGAAACAAGACACAGAGACAAAGTATAGAGAAAACAGCGAGCCCAGGAAACCGGCGCTCAGCATACGGAGGACCGGCACCGGCACCAGTCTCTGACTTCCCTCAGTATTTATTGATTACTATTTTCACTATCTCGGCAAGAGGAATGCGGCAGTAGGACAGGGTGATAATGGGGAGAAGGTCAGCAGGAAAACATGTGAGCAAAGGAATCTGTGTCACAAATAAGTTCAAGGGAAGCTACTATGCCTGGATGCACACGCAGGCCAGGTTTGTGCTTCTCTCCACCCAAACATCTCAGTGTAGTAAAGAGTAACAGAGCAGTATTGCCGCCAGCATATCTGGCCTCCAGCCACAGGGCGGTTTTCTCCAGTCAGAATAGAACGAATGTACGATCGGGTTTTACACGAGACATTCCATTCCCAAGGGCAGGCAGGAGACAGAGGGCTTCCTCTTATCTCAACCGCGAGAGGCCTTCCTCTTTTACTAATCCACCTCAGGACAGAACCTTTATGGGTGTCGGGCTGGGGGACGGTCAGGTCTTTCCCTTCCCACGAGGCCATATCTCAGGCTGTCTCAGTGAGGGAAACCTTGGACAATATCCAGGCTTTCTTGGGCAGAGGTCCCTGCGGCTTTCAGCATTGTGCATTGTGTCCCTGGTTAATGAACAATGGTGATGACTTTTACCAAGCATACTGTCTGCAAACATATTGTTAACAAGGCACATCCTGCACAGCCCTAAATCCCTTAAACCTTGATTCCATACATGTTTCTGTGAGCACAGGGTTGGGGCTAAAGTTACAGATTAACAGCATCTCAAGGCAAAACAATGGTTCAAAATACAGATCGAAATGGAGTTTCTTACCTTCCTTTTCTACAAAGACACAGTAACAGTCTGATCTCTCTTTCTCTTTTTGTTTGTTTGTTTGTTTTTCTGAGACAGAGTCTCACTCTGTCGCCCACCCAGGCTGGAGTGCAGTGGCACGATCTCTGCTCACTGCAAGCTCCGTCTCCCGGGTTCACGCCATTCTCCTCCCTCAGCCTCCTGAGTAGCTGGGACTACAGGCACCTGCCACCACGTCCGGCTAATTTTTTTGGATTTTTAGTAGAGACGGGGCATCACCGTGTTAGCCAGGATGGTCTCGATCTCCTGACCTCGTGATCCGCCCACCTCAGCCTCCCAAAGTGCTGGGATTACAGGCGTGCACCACCGCACCCAGCCCCCTGATCTCTCTTTCTTTTCCCTACACAAAGTAGACAAAGAGGTGTCCCTACTCCACGTTTACCTGGACCCAGTGTAGACAGGAGGAGACCCTGCCCCACCTCCACCTGGACCCAGTGTAGGCAAAGAGGTGTCTCTACTCCATATCCACATAGACCCCGTGTAGACGAAAGGAGACCCTGCCCCATCTCCACCTGGACCCAGGGTAGACAAAGAGGTGTCCCTAGTCCACATCCACCTGGACCGGGTGTAGACAGGAGGAGACCCTGCCCCACCTCCACCTGGACCCAGTGTAGACAGGATCTCTCAGGTTCAGAGGTGTGTCCTGCGCCCTCATTATAGAACGATTCAACCCTCCCGGCAATGTCACTGTACGTTGCAACACGACACACTGCCTTGTACGGTGGAAACAGCCCAGGACCTATCAGAAGCTGTCGTACCTGGACTTTCAGTACCAGCTGGATGTCCACAGAAAGGTCGGTGAGAGCTCCCCGGGGCTGGGCACCAGGAGGGAGGCGTATGCGACACGGCCACAGAGGAGCCTGGGAATCCTGGGAAGTGGCCTGGGGGAAGGATGGGTGGGTGGTGAGCGGTGACTCTGGGGTGAACGCACTTCGGGTAGCAGAGGAAGAGGTGAAGGGTCTGTGGCCTGTGAAGCCACCTTGAAGGAGGTTGCAGGGAGGATGGACAAGGATGATCCTGCAGCCATGGAACCAGGAAGTCGACTGGGAGGTGTGGGGGACGATGCCACAAGCAAGGGAGAGCCTCTGCTCCACCTCCAGCTGGACGCAGTGTAGACAGAAGGAGACCCTGCCCCATGTCTACCTGGGCCCAGTGTAGATAGGAGGAGACCCAACCCCACCTACACCTACACCCAGTGTAGATAGGAGGAGACCCTCCCCCACCTCCACGGAGACCCAGTGTAGACAGGAGGAGCTCTTGTCCCACAACCGCCTGGACCCAGTGTAGACAGGAAGAGACCCTGCCCCACGTCCACCTCGATCCAGTGTAGACAAGAGGAGATCTTGTCCCACAACCACCTGGACCCAGTGTAGACAAGGAGACCCTGCCCCATATCTACCTGGACGACAGGAGAATACCCTGTCCCAAGGCCAGTGGGACCTTTCTAGATGGGTTACAGGAAGATATCTGGCCAGGAAGAATTCTGTGTTTGCAGCTCCTCATCCTACCTGTCTTGTAGATTCAGGGCAGGAGGGAGACCTGCCTGCCACTCCTCGGGGACTCTTTCCCATTCGGTGCCCACACCAGGGGAGACACTGTGTGAACCATCTGAAGTGTTTTAGAAATGGAAACAGTGACCTTGTATTGTGTTTTGTTTGGTTTCTAGAATACACAGCCTGGCACTGAAAACCTACTGGTAAGTGAAACCACAGACCCTACGGACGACCCTCAGTGTAACCCAACAGTCCCCTATTCACCAGACCTAGTGTAACCCTACAGTCCCCTATCACCACACCTAGTGTAACCCTACAGTCCCCTACTCACCACACCTAGTGTAACCCTACAGTCTCCTACTCACAACCCCTACAGTTCCCTACTCATGACCCCTAGCGTAACCATACAGTCCCCTACCCATGAGCCCTGGCATAACCCTACAATCCCCTACTCACCACACCTAGCATAACCCTACAGTCCCCTACTCACGACCTCTATAGTCCCCTACTCATAACCCCTAGTGTAACCGTACAGTCCCCTACCCATGACCCCTGGCATAACCCTACAGTCCCCTGCTCACCACACCTAGCGTAACCGTACACTTCCCTACCCATAACCCCTGGCAGAACCCTACAGTTCCCTATTCACCACCCTGGCAGAACCCTACAGTCCCCTACTCACGACCCCTACAGTCTCCTACTCATGACCCCTGGAGTAACCCTACAGTCCCCTATTCACGAGCTGTAGTGTGCCCTACAGTCCCCTACTCACAACCCCTATTGTAACCCTACAGTCCCCTACCCATGACCTCTGGCAGAACCCTACAGTCCCTTACTCATGACCCCTACATTCTCCTACTCATGACCCCTGGGGTAACCCTACAGTCCCATATTCACAAGCCCTAGCATGACCCTATAGTCCCCTACTCACAACCCCTAGTGTAACCATGCAGTCCCCTACCCATGACCTCTGGCAGAAACCCTACAGTCCCCTACTCATGACCCCTACAATCTCCTAACCATGACCCTGTCTGAACCCTACAATTCCCTATTCACAACCCCTGGCGGAACCCTACAGTCCCCTACCCATGACCCGTAGTGTAACTGTACAGTTCCCTACCCATGACCCCTGGTGGAACCCTACAGTCCCTACTCATGACCCCTAGTGTAACTGTACAGTCCCGTACCCATGACCCCTGTTGGAACCCTACAGTCCCCTACTCACGACCCCTAGCATAACCCCACATGACTCCCGGTGTAACCTTACAGTCCCCTACCCATGACCCATGTCTGCCTGGACCCAGTGTAGACAGGAGGAGACCCTGCCCCACCTCCACCTAGACACAGTGTAGACAAGAAGGAGAGCCTGCCCCACGTCTACCTGGATCCAGTGTAGACAGGAGAATACTCTGACCCACATACAGTTGAACCACTCACAACCCTAGCATCACCCTACAGCCGCCACGAACCCAGCGTAACCCTACAGTCTTGGTTTACGGGACTCTTAAACTGTGGCCCAGGGGTGGACACGGTGGGTCGTGACCCTGAACCGGAGGATGCAGATCTCACATGGGTGAGGGCCCCCTCATAGTTCTCACTGGGCAGGGTCTGCTTTTGGCCTCAACCTTCATGTCCCAATGGTTGGAATATTTACACTCAGCCTGTTCTACTGATTTTCCCATTTTACTCCTCTTTCCTCTGAATGGGTTAAAAATATATTCCAGTGACTGTCTAAGGAAATTATATCTCCCTCTAAAATGCTTTTAGAGTGAGTACTGTTTGCCGGATATTTACCAAGTCTTGCAGCCACTCTGACCCTCAGTATCCTTCTCTGTCCAATGCGTATGCTAGACTTGGGGATCTTAATATCCCTTGCTAAACTCTCCATCTGAAGCTCTGTTAATATCAGTTGTTGCTCCTGAATCATTTATTTATGTATGTATTTATTTTTGAGACGGAATCTCGCTCTGTCCCCAAGGCTGCAGTGCAGTGGTGCGATCTTCGCTCACTGCGACCCCCACCTCGCAGGTTCAAGTGATTCTCCTGCCTCAGCCTCCCTGGTAGCTGGGACTACAGGTGCCCACCCCTACACCTGGCTAAAAATTTCTGTTTCAAAAAATAAAATTTTAGGAAGGCACGGTGCTCAAGCCTGTCATCCCAGCACCATGGGAGGCTGAGGCGGGCAAATCACTTGAGGTCAGGAGCTCAAGACCAGCCTGGCCAACATGGAGAAACCCTGTCTCTACTAAAAATACAAAAATTACCCATGCCTGATGGCGGGTGCCTGTAATCCCAGCTACGCAGGAGGCTGAGGCAGGAGAATCGCTTGAACCCAGGAGGCGGAGATTGCGGTGAGCCCAGATTATGCCATTGCACTCCAGCCTGGGCAACAGAGCAAGAGTCTGTCTCAAATAAAATAAAATAGGCTGGGCGCGGTGGCTCACGCCTGTAATCCCAGCACTTTGGGAGGCCGAGGCAGGTGGATCACGAGGTCAGGAGTTTGAGACCATCGTGGCTAACATGGTGAAACCCCGTCTCTACTAAAAATACAAAAATTAGCCGGGGATGGTGCTGGGCGCCTGTAGTCCCAGCTACTCGGGAGGCTGAGGCAGGAGAATGGCGTGAACCCGGGAGGCGGAGCTTGCAGTGAGCCGAGATTGTGCCACTCCACTGCAGCCTGGGTGACAGAGCGAGACTCCGTCTCAAAAAAATAGATAGATTAGATAGATAGATAGATAGATAGATAGATAGATAGATAGATAGATAGATAAAATAAAATAATTTAAAGCCTACATCACCCAAATTTTCCCAACTTGTCTCCCATCCAAATACTAATGAGGCTTGACTCTGCTTAGCTTCCAAGACCCAATCTGACCAAGTGTATTCAGAGTGGTAGAAAAAAAAAGAAAAAAAAAAGGAGAAAAAAATTTAAAAGACAAAAGAATGAAAAAGACAACCTTTTCCTCCATGCAGAAGACATCTATCTCTAACTTTCTTTTTTCCTCCAAAGATTAATGTTTCTGGTGATTTGGAAAATAGATACAACTTTCCAAGCTCTGAGCCCAGAGCGAAACATAGTGTGAAGATCAGAACTGCAGACGTCCGCATCCTGAATTGGAGTTCCTGCAGTGAAGCCACTGAATTTGGTAAGCGTTGGGTGGAGGTAAGGGATGTTTGTGCCGTCTGCCACCACCTTGGAGCAGGCACAGAGGTCAGGTGCTCTGTCCTGGGCGCTGATACTGAGTTGAGAACGTCTCTGGGAGTTGTGTCAGGCTCTGAGTTTATCGCTGAGGCTCAAAAGAAGGAGGTGGTCTCATACTAGGTCAAGCAACATTGCTTTGCTGATGTTTTTTCAGGACAGATGAGCTAGGCTCCCTTAATAACCAGAGAAGGGCCGGGCACAGCGGTTCACGCCTGTAATCTCAGCACTTTGGGAGGCCGAGGCGGGCGGATCATGAGGTCAGGAGTTTGAGACCAGCCTGGCCAACATGATGAAACCCCATCTCTACTAAAAATACAAAAACTCAGCCAGGTGCAGTGGCTCACGCCTGTAAACCCAGCACTTTGGGAGGCCAAGGAAGGTGGATCACAAGGTCAGGAGTTTGAGGCCAGCCTGGCCAACATGGTGAAACTTCATCTCTACTAAAAATACAAAATTAGCCCGGTGTGGTGGCAGGTGCCTGTAATCCCAGCTACTCGGGAGGCTGAGGCAGGAGAATCACTCGAACCCCGGGGATGGAGGTTGTAGTGAGCTGGGATCACGCCACTGCACTCCAGCCTGGGTGACAGAGCAAGACTCCATCTCAAAAACAAAAACAACAACAACAACAAAAAAAACCAAACAAAAAAAACTAGCCAGGTGTGGTGGCACATGCCTGTAATCCCAGCTACTCGGGAGGCTGAGGGCAGAAGAATGACTTGAACCTGGGAGGTGGAGGTTACAGTGAGCTGGGATCACACCACTGCACTCCAGCCTGGGTGACAGAGCAAGACTCCATCTCAAATAAATAAATAAGTAAATAAATAAAAGCAAAAGCAAAAACTAGCCAGGCGTGGTGGCACATGCCTGTAATCCCAGCTACTCAGGAGGCTGAGGGCAGGAGAATCATTTGAACCCGGGAGGCGGAGGTTGCAATGAGCTGGGATCACACCACTGCACTCCAGCATTTGCCACTATGAAATTTGTACACAGGCTTTTCTGTGGATGTTGATCCTTCCGTGGGTACTTAGGTATTACCTGGGATGGAATGACGCGGTTATATCGTGCATCAGTTGTGTGTGTTGGTCTGGACCGTGGAACCCTGGGCCTGTGGTCATTTTCTTCCAACTCTAATAAAGTCCTTTTTTTTTTTTTTTTCTTTTTTTTGACACATAGTCTCACTCTATTGCCTGGGTGAAAGCGCAGTGGAGCTATCTTGGCTCACTGCAACCTCCCTCTCCACAGTTCAAGTGATTCTCCTGCCTCAGCCCCCCAATTAGCTGGGATTACAGGCAGCTGCCACCACACCGGGCCTTTTTTTTTTTATTTTTTATTTTTTTATTTTTAGTAGAGATGGGGTTTCTCCATGTTGGCCAGGCTGGTCTCGAACCCCTGACCTCAAGTGATCCACTTCGGCCTCCCAAAATGCTGGGATTACAGGCTTGAGCCATCATGCCCACCCTTTTTATTTTTTAATTATTTATTTATTTGAGATGGAGTTTTGCTCTTGTTGCCAAGGCTGGAGTGCAATGGTGCGACCTCGGCTCACTGCAACCTCCACCTCCCGGGTCCAAGCAATTCTCCTGCCTCAGCCTCCTCAATAGCTGGGATTACAGGCATGTTGCCCCCATGCCCGGCTAATTTTATATTTTTCGTACAGATGGGGTTTCTCCATGTTGGTCGGGCTGGTCTCCAACTCCCAACCTCAGGTGATCCGCCCGCCTCAGCCTCCCAAAGTGCTGGGATTACAAGCATGAGCCATTGCGTCTGGCTTTATTTTTTTATTTTTATTTTTTCTTTTGAGACGGAGTCTTGCTCTGTCACCCAGGCTGGAGTGTGAGGGTGCAATCTCGGGTCACTGCAACCTCCACCTCCCGGGTTCAAGCGATTCTCCTGCCTCAGCCTCTTGAGTAGCTGGGATTACAGGCACACGCCACTGCGCCCAGCTAATTTTTGTATTTTTAGTAGAGACGGGGTTTCACCATGTTTTTCAGGCTGGTCTCGAACTCCTGACCTCATGATCTGCCCACCTTGGCCTCTCAAAGTGCTGGGATTACAGGCATGAGCCACTGCACCTGGCCCAATTTTTTTTTCAGACAGGGTCTCACTCTGTCCTGCAGACTGAAGTGCAATGGCATGATGACTGCTCACTGCAGCCTCCACCTCCCTGGGCTCAGGTGATCCTCTGACTTCAGCCTCCCACACCTAGCAAATTTTTTAATATTTTTTTGTAGGCCAGGCTGATCTTGAACTCTTGGGCTCTAGTGATCCTCCTGCCTCAGCCTCCCAAAGTGCTGCAAACACAGGTGTGGGCCACCGTCCCCTGCCCCACTGTCCTTTAATCTTCCCTCATCAGGGCTGGTTCCCTCCTGCCAGCTCAAAGGCTCCTCCCCATGGACCCACATAACTGTCTCCTTCAAGAATCTGCTTGAAGTTGCGGGGCGTGGTGGCTCATGCCTGTAACCCCAGCACTTTGGGAGGCCAAGGCAGGCGGATCACCTGAGGTCGGGAGTTCGAAACCAGACTGACCAACATGGAGAAACCCCATCTCTACTAAAAATACAAAAATTAGCCAGGCACAGTGTCTCATGCCTGTAATCTCAGCACTTTGGGAGGCTGAGGTGGGCGGATCACCTGAGGTCGGGAGTTCGAGACCAGCCTGGCCAGCATGGAGAAATTCCATCTCTACTAAAAATACAAAACTAGCTGTGCGTGGTGGCGGCCACCTGTAATCCCAGCTACTCAGGAGGCTGAGGCAGGAGAATCGCTTGAATCCAGGAGGTGGAGGTTGTAGTGAGCCCAGATTGTGCCATTGCACTCCAGCCTGGGCGACAAGAGCGAAACTCTGTCTCAAAAAAATAAAATAACCGCCTTGTTCACTCATTCGGGTCATAGCTCAAGGGTCACCTCCTCCAAACAGCCTTTGCTGGCCCCCTGTCTGGGTCTCCCACATCCCCACACCCTGCCCCCATCAACCCTGTCTGCAGGCCTCTGCTGACTCACCCGACTTGAGAGGTGCTTAGAAGGTTCTGCTGTGGTTCTCACACACAGGAAGGTGTGACTGCCTGCTCCCACCGGTGCCTGGAGGAAGAGGGAGGAGACCTCCCAGCCCAGACAACCTGAAGGCTGATAGTAACAACGGCTGACAAAGACTGACCTAAAGTTTCTGGTCCAGGGCTAAAGTTCCTCCATGCCATCCACCACCACTTGACCGATGAGACCGCAGTGGCTCTGAGATGTCCCTGAATCCTTGCCCAGGGACAAAGGACCACATAGAGCAGGGGTCAGCCCACCTATTCTTTTAAGGGCCAGGGAGCAAATACTTTCAGCTTTGGAGGCCAGCCACTGCAAGCAGCCACTGGCTGGGCACGGGGGCTCTCCCAGTAATCCCAAGGCTTTGGGAGGCTGAGGCGGGAAGATCACTTGAGGCCAGGAGTTAGAGACCAGGCTGAGCAACATAGTGAGATCCCTGTCTCTACTGAAAAAAACCTTAAAACTATTACCTGGGCATGGTGGCGTGTGCCTGTAATCCCAGTTACTCAGGAGGCTGCGGTGGGAGGATCCCTTGATCCTGGGAGGCAGAGACTGCAGTGAGCCCTGTTTGTGCCACTGCCCTCCAGCCTGCATGGCAAGGTGAAACCCTGTCTCAAAAAGAAAAAGAAAAAAAAAGATGCTGGGCGCAGTGGCTCACACCTGTAATCCCTGCACTTTGGGAGGCTGAGGCGGGCGGATCACCTGAGGTCAGGAGTTTGAGACCAGCCTGGCCAACAAGACAAACCCCGTCTCTACTAAAAACACAAAGTTAGCTGGGTGTGGTGGTGTGCACCTGTAATCTCAACTACTCCGGAGGCTGAGGCAGGAGAATCGCTTGAACCTGGTAGGTGGAGGTTGCAGTGAGCCGAGATCGCATTGCTGCCCTTAAGCCTGGGTGACAGAGCGGGACTGCGTCTCAATTAAAAAAGAGAAACAAAACAAAACAAAGGCGGGCTGCGGTGGCTCACGCCTGTAATCCCAGCACTTTGGGAGGCCAAGGCGGGCAGATCACAAGGTCAGGAGTTCGAGACCAGCCTGGCCCCACATGGTGAAATCCCATCTCTACTAAAAGTACAAAAAACTGGCGGGGGGCAGTGGCTCATGCCTGTAATCCTAGCACTTTGGGAGGCCGAGGTGGGCGGATCATAAGGTCAGGAGATCAAGACCATCCTGGCAGATACAGTGAAACCCCGTCTCTACTAAAAATCAAAAAAAAAAAAAATTAGGCAGGCTTGGTGGCGGGCACCTCTAGTCCCAGCTACTCGGGAGGCTGAGGCAGGAGAATGGCGGGAACACAGGAGGCAGAGGTTGCAGTGAGCCGAGATCGCGCCACTGTACTCCAGCCTGGGTGACAGAGCGAGACTCCATCTCGAAAAAAAAAAAACATACAAAAAATTAGCTGGATGTGATGGTGGGCACCTGTAGTTCCAGCTACTCGGGAGACTGAGGCAGGAGAATCACTTGAACCTGGGAGGCAGAGGTTGCAGTGAGCTGAGATCGTGCCACTGCACTCCAGCCTGGGTGACAGAGTGAGACTCCATTTCAAAACAAACAAACAAACATACAAAAAATTAGCCGGGCATGGTGTCGCATGCCTGTAATCCCAGCTGCTTGGGAGGCTGAGGCAGGAGAATGGCGTGAACCCAGGAGGCAGAGGTTGCAGTGAGCTGAGATCCTGCCACTGCACTCCAGCCTGGCGACAGAGCAAGACTTTGTCTCAAAAAAGCAAAAACAAAAACAAAACAACCCACATGTATTCACTGAGCAGCGCTGGATCCCACTCATTCATCATCCTCTGGTATCTACTGGTACTGCCCCCATGCCAGCCCTTCCATGGGATAGGTGGCCTGCTTAGCACAGCTGGGCCTTCTTTGCCCACTGCTGTCCCCCCCCCCCCCCCCCCCCCCCCCCGCCAATCATGCCTGTGTCCATAGAAGAGTGTTTTTTTTGTTTTTGTTTTTTGTTGTTATTATTATTATTTTTTATTTATTTATTTTTGAGACGGAGTCTCGCTCTGTCGCCCAGGCTGGAGTGCAGTGGCGCAATCTCGGCTCACTGCAAGCTCAGCCTCCCAGGTTCACGCCATTCTCCTGCCTCAGCCTCTCCGAGTAGCTGGGACTACAGGCACCCGCCACCACGCCCGGCTAATTTTTTTGTATTTTTAGTAGAGACGGGGTTTCACCGTGGTCTCGATCTCCTGACCTCGTGATCCGCCCGCCTCGGCCTCCCAAAGTGCTGGGATTACAAGCGTGAGCCACCGCGCCCAGCCGTTTTTTGTTATTATGATTTTTTTCTTTTTTTCTTCCTTTTTTTTTTTTTTTTGAGAGGGAGTCTCGTTCTTTCGCCCAGGCTAGAGTGCAGTGGCGCTATCTTGGCTCACTGCAAGCTCCGCCTCCCGGGTTCACGCCATTCTCCTGCCTCAGCCTCCCAAGTAGCTGGGACTACAGGCGCCCACAACTGTGCCCGGCTAATTTTTGTTGTATTTTTAGTAGAGACAGGGTTTCACCGTGTTAGCCAGGATGGTCTCGATCTCCTGACCTCATGATCCACCCGTCTTGGCCTCCCAAAGTGCTGGGATTACATGGCGTGAGTGACTGTGCCCAGCCTATTTTTTTTTTTTTTGAGAAGGAGAGTCTCCCTGTGCTGCCCAGGCACAATCTCAGCTCACTACAACCTCCGCCTCCCGGGATCAAGCAATTCTCTGCCTCAGCCTCCCAAGTAGCTGGGATTACATGCGTGCGACACCATGTCTGGCTAATTTTTGTATTTTTAGTAGAGATTGGCTTTCGCCATGTTGGCCAGGCTGGTCTTGAACTCCTGACCTCAGGTGATCCACCCGCCATGACCTCCCAAAGTGCTGGGATTACAGGCGTGAGCCACCGCGCCTGGCCTCTCTTGTTCTTTTTTCTTCAACAGACTTTGCCTTTATGGGGAAAAGAAGATGCCACAAGCCCCAAATCTCATCTGCCCATCATCTTAACGGCCCTGGCAGGAGTCAACACCTCTTTCCAAGGTGGGGGCACCAAAGTCCCAGGGAGGTTCTCATTCGCCCAGCCTGGGTCACATGTCCTGGTTGAACCAAGGGCTGTGGCCTGGTAAGGGGATGCCCGGATTGGCCAGGCTGGGATCACATGGTTGTATGGAGTGAGCCAATTGGGTGAAAACTCATGGTCGGGATGGGCGCGGTGGCTCCCTGGGTGTAATCCCAGCACTTTGGGAGGCCGAGGCGGGTGGATCACAAGGCCAAGAGATCGAGACCATCCTGGACAACATGGTGAAACCCTGTCTCTACTAAAAATACAAAAATTAGCTGAGCGTGGTGGTGCACGCCTGTAATCCCAGCTACTCGGGAGGTTGAGGCAGGAGAATCGCTTGAGCCAGGGAGGCAGAGGTTGCAGTGAGCCGAGATCACACCACTGTGCTCCAGCCTGGGCGAAAGAGCAAGACTCCATCTCAAAAAAAAAAAAAAAAAAAAAGTACAAAACATGAGCCGGGCATGGTGACGCACACCTGTGGTCCAAGCTACTCAGGAGGCTGAGGCAGGAGAATAGCTTGAACCTGGGAGGCAGAGGTTGCAGTGAGCTCAGCTCAGGTCACGTTATTGCGCTCCAGCAGAGGTGACAGAGTGAGACTCTGTCTCAAAAAAAAAAAAAAAAGAAAAGATGGCCGGGCCTGGTGGCTCACGCCAGTAATCCTAGCACTTTGGGAGGCCAAGGTGGGCAGATCACGAGGTCAGGAGTTTGAGACCATCCTGGCTAACACGGTGAAAACCCGTCTCTACTAAAAATACAACAAAAATTAGCCGGGCACAGTAGCAGGCTCCTGTAGTCCCAGCTACTTGGGAGGCTGAGGCAGGAGAATGGCGTGAGCCTGGGAGGCGGAGCTTGCAGTGAGCCGAGATAGCGCCACTGCACTCCAGTCTGGGCGAAAGAGAGAGACTCCTTCTCAAAAAAAAAAAAAAAAAAGAAAAAAGAAAGGAAAAGAAAAGAAAAAAGCCAAGAGAGGGGATGGCAATGCTAAGAGATGGAGAATTGGACACATTCTTGTGACACTGATTGACGGTCCTGGATCCAGCTGTGTCTGAAACCCGCCAGACCACTAGGGCTCAACCAAGGGTGATTACACTCCCAGGGGACACTCAGCAATGTCTGGAGATATTTTTGGTCACCATGACTAGCTGGGGATGCTACGGACGTTGACTGGGTGGAGGCCAGGGTCATTGCTCAGCACCCTGTGTGCCCAGGACGGCCCCCACCCTAGTGAATGGTCCTTTCTGGAACATCAACGGTGCTGAGAGGGGTGGCCTTGAGTTAGATCTATCCCTAAATCTTTCAGTTCCATGAGCAAAAAATTCCTGTTGTTTAAAAAGGAGCCAGTTGTAGTTTCAATTTCTGTCACTTGCAACCAAACGATTCTTGTTTTTTTTTTGTTTTTTTTTTTTTGAGGTGGAGTCTGGCTCTGTTGCCCAGGCTGGAGTGCAATGGCATGATCTCGGCTCACTGCAAACTCTGCCTCCCAGATTCAATAGATTCTCCTGCCTCAGCCTCTTGAGTAGCTGGGACTATAGGCGTGCGCCATCATGCCCGGCTAATTTTTGTATTTTTACTAGAGACAGGGTTTCACCACGTTGGCCAGGCTGGTCTTAAACTCCTGACCTCAAGTGATTTGCTTGCCTTGGCCTCCCAAAGTGCTGGGATTACAGGCGTGAGCCACTGGGCTCCACTTGAAGGTTTTTTTTCTTTTTCTTAATATAAACTCTTCACCATACCCCAAGCCCCACTCCAAACACTTAACACATACCAGAACTTACCAAATTCTCACAAAAGCCTTCCAAAGGAGGTACCACGATTATCCTCATTTTGTAGATGGGTAAACTGAAGTGTGGGAGGTCATGTGCCTTGCCTGAGGTCACAGAGCCCCGGGGGGCAGTGGCGGGATTTGAACTGTGGAAGTCTTCACT
The DNA here is from genome assembly GCF_006542625.1 of Nomascus leucogenys. NCBI lineage: Eukaryota > Metazoa > Chordata > Mammalia > Primates > Hylobatidae > Nomascus > Nomascus leucogenys. The sequence goes on along the minus strand of NW_022095784.1, from coordinate 243,264 downwards.
CCTTGCTCCCACATTTCTGTTTTGTTTTTTTGAGATGGAGACTTGCTCTGTCATCCAGGCTGGAGTGCAGTGGTGCAACCTCGGCTCACTGCAACCTCCGCCTCCCGGCTTCAAGCAATTCTCCAGCCTCAGCCTCCCGAGTAGCTGGGATTATAGGCACCCACCACCAAGCCCGGCTAATTTTTGTATTTTTTGTAGAGACAGGGTTTCTCCATGTTGGCCAGGCTGGTCTCGAACTCCTGACCTCAGGTGATCAGCCTGCCTCGGCTTCCCAAAGTGCTGGGATTACAGGCAAGAAGCCACTGCACCCAACCCTGCTCCCTCACTTCTGTTTCAAGTCTGCCGGTCCCTCTTGCAACCTTTCGGACATGAGAAGGCCTGCAGGGAAGGGAACGCACTCTCCACCCATTGCAACCCCCACCCCCCAGTTAGCACCTCCTGGAACCCAGATTCCCACTTGTGCCCTGTAAGATGCTGGCCTGGGCTGAGCGCGGTGGCTCACGCCTGTCATCCCAGCACTTTGGGAGGCCGAGGCAGGTGGATCACCTGAGGTCAGGAGTTCAAGACTAGCCTGGCCAACGTGGCAAAACCCTGTCGCTACTAAAAATACAAAATTCAGCCGGGAGTGGTGGCAGGCGCCTGTAATCCCAGCTACTGGGGAGGCTGAGGCAAGAGAATCACTTCAACCCTGGCCGAGGTTGCAGTGAGCCAAGATCGCACCACTGCACCCATGCCTGGGCAATAAGAGTGAAAATGTTGTTTCAAAAAAAAAAAAAAATGATGCCAGGGCTGGGGCTGAGGAGTCCTAGTTTTCCCCAAGTGCCTGTGGGATGCAGCAGAAACTGGCCCTCACAGGAGGTGGTCAGACTCCGCAAAGTTCTCCAAATGCCCCCAGGCCCCTCCATTGCCCAGCCCCTCCCGTGCTACTGGCACCTAGAATGAGTCAGCCAGGAGTGGCCCTGGCTTCTGTGGAATTTCCGTCGGGGCCAGGCAGTGGGTCTGAGGTGAAGGTCCAGGAAGTCCCCGCACAGGTGACATCAGCACTGGGCTGACCACTGCGTACACTCAGGGCACCCGTGGTGGGGCCTGGAGCCCGTTCCACCTCCTGGGACCCTTGCCCCGCACTCATGTGGCAGGGGCCTGCCCGAGAAGGGCCAAGGTGTCTGTGTCCTAGGCTGCTCCAGCATCCGTCTTCTTCATAGGCTGGGGGCCCCCTCAGGGTGTCTCTGTTCTCTGTAGTGGACCTGGCACCTGCAAGTGGGGCCTGGCCCTAGGTGGCACTGAGAAATTCATCTCGGATGAATACATGGCCCCAAGCTGCCCTCCCCACCTTGCAGCCCCATCTGAGGATCCAACGGCCCTACCCTGCCCCCGGCCCTTTGCTCTAGCCCCAGCCCTGGCAGAGCAGATTAGCCCTGGCAGTATCTCCTCTGGTGCCCTACTTCTGCCCGTGGCTCACCGCCCCGGGGACAAAGCCACAGGACTTGGCATTTGAGGCCTCTGCTCCGTCACCTTTTCGTGGGCCTGGGGGGGGGTGCAGCGTACCGGGTTGGGGGCATCCTGGGGGTCATCTCCCCCTCCCTCGCATTTTCTGTAGCTCAATCCTGGCTCGTGATGAGCACTTGATAGAAAGTTCAGGCCGGGTGCGGTGGCTCACGCCTGTAATCTCAGCACTTTGGGAGACCGAGGTGGGAAGATCATTTGAAGCCAGGAGTTCAAGATGAGCCTGGGTAACACAGTGAGACCCCTTCACTACAAACAAATTTATTTATTTGTTTGTTTGTTTATTTATTTATTGTTGAGACGGAGGCTTGCTCTGTCGCCCAGACTGGAGTGCAGTGGCGCGATCCCGGCTCACCGCAACCCCTGCCTCCTGGGTTCAGGCAATTCTCCTGCATCAGCCTCCCGAGTAGCTGGGATTACAGGTGCGTGCCACCATGCCCGGCTAATTTTTTTTTGTTTGTTTGTTTGTTTTTAGTAGAGAAAGGGTTTCACCACGTTGGCAAGGCTGGTCTCAAACTCCTGACCTCAGGTGACTCACCCGCCTCGGTCTCCCAAAGGGCTGGGATTACAGGCATGCACCAACGCGCCTGGCCAACAAAATTTAAAATTAACCAGGAATAGTGGTGTGCCTGTCATGCCAGCTACTCTGGAGGCTGAGGAGGGAGGATTGCTCCAGGCAAGGATTTCGAGGGTGCAGTGAGCCGAGATCGCGCCACTGCACTCCAGCCTGGGCGACAGAGCAAAACCCTGTCTCAAAAAAGAAAAAAAAAAAAGAAGGTCAAAGTTTGGCTCTTCTCTTTCTTTCTTTTTTTTTTTTTGAGACGGAGTCTTGCTCTCTCTGTCACCCAGGCTGGAATGCAGTGGTGCGATCTTGGCTCACTGCAACCTCCGCCTCCCTGGTTCAAGCAATTCCCTTGCCTCAGCCTCCTGAGTAGCTGGGATTATAGGCACCCGCCACCACGCCCAGCTAATTTTTTTGTATTTTTAGTAGAGACAGGGTTTCATCATGTTGGCAGGCTGGTCTCAAACTCCTGACTTCAGGCAATCCACCCACCTTGGCCTCCCAAAGTGCTGGGATTACAGGCGTGAGCCACTGTGCCCAGCCAAGTTTGGCTCCTTTCTTCATCTTTGGGGCCGTTCAGCCTCCTCTGGCCTCAGTCTTACTACCAGATGAGCCTTCTGATCTGAAATTTGGTCCCTGTGCCTCACCACATCCAGTACACCTCTAGCCCCCCCGAGACTGTACCACTCCATTGCTCTAGAACCCTCAATGGCTCCCTGGTGCCCCCAGAATACAGGCCATATCTAGCTTCCAGGCCCTCCAGGGTCCGATCCCTCTTTCCCAGTCCATCTATCCTCACACCCTGGGCCCCGCACACTCTCCCCTGAGTTTTTGTCCCCGCTGAGACTTTGCATGTGCAGTGCCTTCTCCCTGTTTATCCTCCCCTCACAGGGGAGCAACCAGCAGATTGCTGATCTTCCTTCACCCAGTCTGCCCTGGGTGCCTGACCTCAGGACACAGCCCTGACCCAGACTAGGCTGCTGCAGCCTGTGCCCAGCCTGGGGTGCTACGTCAGGGGTGTCACTGGGCCCCTTCAACCCAGCTGTCCTAGCGTCAGTGCGGAGGTGGGAAGGCCTGTCCCACGTGGAATCTCAAACCCGTCAGACAGGTTTGCTGTTCCCTAAAGTTGTCTTGGCACAGAGGCTGCCCTGACCTGGCCTGGCAGGATCTCACTCTGGGACTGGCCCTGGTCAAGCAGGTAGCTGCAGGGCCTGGGAACACTCCGGCCGGCACCGACCTGAGGGCACCCTGGAGCAGGTGGCCCTGACCGAAGGGAGGGTATGGTGCTGACACATGAGGGCAGCCACGGGAGGGGGATGGTGGCGAAAGAAGGGACTGAGACAGAGATAGACAGAGACAGAGAAATAGAGACAGAGAGACACTGAGACAGTGACAGAGAAACAGAGACAGACAGAGCTAGAGAAACAGAGGGAGACAGAGACAGAGAAACGAAGACAGAGGACAGAGAGACACGGAGACACAGAGACAAAGACAGAGAGAGATAAACAGAGAGACAGGGACACAGAGAGATAAACAGAGAGACAGGGACACAGAGACAGAGAAACAGAGACAGAGGGACACAGAGACAGGACAAAAACACAGAAAGAGACAGAAATAAACTGAGACACAGACAAAGAGAGCCAGAAACAGAGAGATGAAGACATAGACACGGAGACAGAGAGACAAGGAGACTGAGACAGAGAAAGTGACAGAGACAGAGACAGACAGAGGGGTGACAGATGTAGCCTCCTGGGTCCGGCAGGCCCAGCTGCTGTGGAATCAGTTTTCCCTTCTGCACACCAGGAAGGGCCTGATTGGGAGACAAAACAGGAGAGAGGCAGGAGGGGAAGGGGCGGGCCCGAGGCCAGTCTGCTAGGGAAGTGGGTGGAGAAAGGAGAAGTGGTGAGGAGCCCGGCGCCCAGGAGGGCTGGCAGGGAGGAGGTGCCCCCTCTGCTTGGGAACACAGGGACTTTCCAGAATGTGGAGAAACAGGAAGTGACTCCATCCCATCCCTGCCCCCTCATCGGGCTGCACCGGGCTAGACCCACCTGCCCACCTCACCTGCCCAGGTCTGAGTCTCTGTGCGGGAGCCGCCCGCCCGTCACCACCACACACCTCCCCCTCCCTGGGCACCTGCCTTGGCCCCCTCGACGGGCAGAATGGGCACAGTCCCAGAGTCCTTCTTGCCGCCCAAGACAGACACTGAGGCCGGGAGGGGAATCCAGGCTGGCATCTCCCAGATGGGGAAACTGAGGCACAGCCCAAGACGGTCCTTACGAACAACCTTCATGTTTGTCTGAAGTTTTCTGCAATTTGGAATAATTAAGACAGGCCGGAGAGAGTGGCTCATGCCTGTAATCCTAGCATTTTGGGAGGCCGAGGCAGGTGGATCGCTTGAGGCCAGGAGTTTGAGACCAGGCTGGGCAACACAGTAAGACCCCATCTCTCTACAAAGAAAAGAAAAGAGAGAAGGAAGGAAGGAAAGAAGGAAGAAAGAATAGAAAGAAAGAAAGAGAAAGAGGCCAGGTGTGATGGCTCATGCCTGTAATCCCAGCACTTTGGGAGGCCGAGGTGGGAAGACTGCTTGAGCTCAGGAGTTCAAGACTAATCTGGGTAAAATGGTGAAACCCTGTCTCTATAAAAAGTAAAAAAATTAGCCAGGCATGGTGGTGCATGCCTGTAGTCCCAGCTACTCAGGAGGCTGGCTGCGGATGATTGCTTGAGCGCAGCAGTGGAGGCTGCAGTGGGCTGTGATTATACCACTGCACTCCAGCCTGGGTGACAGGGTGAGACCAAGTCTCAAACAACAACAAAGCCTGGGTGCAGAGGCTCATGCCTGTAATCCTGGCACTTTGGGAGGCTGAGGCAGGTGGATCACGAGGTCAGGAGTTCAAGACCAGCCTGGTTAGGATGGTGGAACCCCGTCCCTACTAAAAATACAAAAAATTAGCCGGGTGTGGTGGCGGGCACCTGTAGTCCCAGCTACTCGGGAGGCTGAGGCAGAGAATTGCTTGAACCCGGGAGGTAGAGGTTGCAGTGAGCCAAGATTGTGCCACTGCACTCCAGCCTTCTCGTCAACAGAGCGAGACTCCGTCTCAAAAACAACAAAAACAACAACAGCAACAACAACAAAAAGTACTCGTCATGTACCTACAGTTGAATTTTAACTGGGTGTCTTGCATTTGATCTGGCAACCCCACTTCCACAATTCTCTCGAAGGGGCTGGGAAGACATTTAGGAGGACCCTGTATGGGATGAGAAAGAGGGAGGGTTTGGGGAGGAGAGTGTTGACGTCAAACACAGCCCCACCAGAAAACCTCCACAAATGGCACAACTCTGTCCCCCAGGAGAGCTCTCCACCCTTCGCAGGGCACCCAGGACCTGGGCCTGGGCCAGAGCTGGAAGCCTGAAAGCTCTCTGTGGGGTGGGACTGCTGGAGGACGGGGCTATCCACACCTCTGACCAGTTCAGGGTCTCCCCTGGGGGGCTCCTTCCAAAGTCTGAGCCAGGAGGGCTGGTGCTGGCCAGGACCCCCAACCCATCTCTTTCCATCTGTGGTGTCAAAAATGCCTCCTCTCTTGAACTCCAACTGCAGCCTTCATCCTTGTTTTCTCATTGAACATCCACTTCAGTGACACCATGGACTGGGCCGAGGAAAATCAAGAAGTTTCCTAGGGTGGCTCACGCCTGTAATCCCAGCAGTGTGGGAGGCCGAAGCAGGCTGATCATGAGGTCAAGAGCTCAAGACCATCCTGGTCAACATGGTGAAACCCTGTCTCTCCTAAAAATACAAAAATTAGCCGGGCGTGGTGGCACGTGCCTGTAATCCCAGCTACTCTGAAGGCTGAGGCAAGAGAATCACTTGGACCCAAGAGGCAGAGGTTGCAGTAAGTTGAGCTCATGCCACTGCACTCCAGCCTGGGCGAAAGGGCCAGACTTCGTCTCGAAAAAAAAAAAAAAAAAAAAGGCCAGGCGTGGTGGCTCACGCCTGTAATCCCAGCACTTTGGGAGGCCGAGGCGGGCAGATCACGAGGTCAGGAGATCAAGACCATCCTGGGTAACACAGTGAAATCCCGTCTCTACTAAAAATACAAAATTAGCCAGGCGAGGTGGGGGGCGCCTGCAGTCCCAGCTACTCGGGAGGCTGAGGCAGGAGAATGGCGTGAACCCCGGGGGGCGCAGCCTACAGTAAGCCGAGATCGTGCCACTGCACTTCAGCCGCGAGACTGTGTCTCAAAAAAAAAAAAAAAAAAAGAATGTCATCTGGAAATATTCGCAGTGGTTAAATTCTATCAGGCACTGTCTGTCCATTGAGTTGTCTGAACAACCTAGCAGCTAGTTGCTATTATTATTATTATCATTATTATTATTATTTTTGAGACAGAGTCTTGCTCTGTTGCCCAGGCTACAGTGCAGTGGTACGATCTCAGCTCATTGCAACCTCCGCCTCCCGGGTTCAAGCGATTCTCCTGCCTCAGCCTCCCGAGTGGTTGGGACTACAGGCGTGTGCCATCATGTCCGGCTAATTTTTGTATTTTTAGTAGAGACAGGGTTTCACCATGTTGTCCAGGATGGTCTCAATCTCTTGACCTCGTGATCCTCCCGTCTCAGCCTCCCAAAGTGCTGGGATTACAGGTGTGAGCCACCGTGCCCGGCCACTAGTTGCTATTATTATCACCCTCCCCATTTTACAGGTGGGAAAACCAGGGCACAGAGAGGTTAAGTAACTCTCCTTGGGTCACACAGCAGATTCACAGCACTGTACTCCAGGCTGGGCCATGAGCCCCAGTACTGTGTCCCCGCTGCTCTCTGGAGCCACCCCCTGTGATTCCCTGGAAATCCCCGCATCTGACTAATTCCCTAGGCATTCCCCGACTTGGCAGATTCCTGCAGGCTGAGATGGCTGGACCCACCCCGGCCTGGGCAAACTGCCCCCAGTTTAGGCAAAATTACCCGTCGAGACCTTGTGGTTTCCCGAGGTGGATGTGGCAGAGATCGAGCCCACGCCTCTTCCTGGCTCACTTGGTGACTTCAGGGCTGCTCCTGAACAGTTCGTGCCTCAGTTTCCTCTCTCGTGAAATGCAGGTAATACCCGTCGCTACCCCAAAGGGCCTCTGTGGGAGCAGGGCCGGCGTCGTGGGTGTGTGTGACTGGGGGCTTCTCCCAGCGCCTGCACTCAGAAGGTCCCGGCCCTCAGCATGATGCTTTGCTGTTGCGTAACCCAAGCTATGAAGTATGTTTTGTGCCAGAGCACTGCGTTTTCACTTCCACTGATCCTCAAAAGTTGTGTGGATGGTCCAGTGTGGGAGGAAATGAGCAGATGTAGCCACTACCCTCCAGCCCCCAGACTGGCTTCCTCACCCTTCCAAATCTTTAGTGCCTATTGCTCAATTTAACTGCTGTTCAATTTGCTGTGAAAAGAGTCTCAGCCAGGCATGGTGGCTCACGCCTGTAATCCCAGCACTTTGGGAGGCTGAGGCAGGCGGATCACCTGAGGTCAGGAGTTTGAGACCAGCCTGACCAACGTGGAGAAACCCTATTTCTACGAAAAATACAAAATTAGCTGGGCATGGTGGCGCATGCCTGTAATCCCAGCTACTTGGCAGGCTGAGGCAGGATAATCACTTGAACCAGGGAGGCGGAGGTTGCAGTGGGCTGAGATCGCCATGCCACTGCACTCCAGCCTCGGCGACAGGAGTGAAACTCCATCTCAAAAAAAAAAAAAAAAGAATAAAAAAGAAAATAGTCTCAAAGTTGAGATGAACACCCAGTTTGCCAAAAACTGGGAGGTAGAGGTTGCAGTGAGCCGAGATCATGCCATTGCACTCCAGCCTGGGAGACAGAGCGAGACTCCATCTCAAAAAAAGGAGATTTGGCTGGGCGCGGTGGCTCATGCCTGTAATCCCAGCACTTTGGGAGGCTGAGGCGGGCGGATCACGAGGTCAGGAGATCGAGACCATCCTGGCTAACACGGTGAAACCCCGTCTCTACTAAAAATACAAAAAATTAGCCGGGCGCGGTGGCAGGTGCCTGTGGTCCCAGCTACTCGGGAGGCTGAGGCAGGAGAATGGCGTGAACCCAGGAGGCAGAGCTTGCAATGAGCTGATTGCGCCACTGCACTCCAGCCTGGGCAACAGCGAGAGACTCCATCTCAAAAAACAAAAACAAAAACAAACAGAGATTCAGCGTGGAGGGCAGTATCTCTGTCGGGTCTGGCTGCTCTGTGGGACTCTGAGGAAAAGCTCACGCCAGGTGGACGCCATTCCGTCACCATGGGTAAAGGAGACCCCAACAAGCCGAAGGACAAAATGTCCTCGTGTGCCTTCTGCATCTCACTCTGGACTTATCACTTCTGCCTTCTGGGTCTCAGTCTCCCCATCCGCCCCCTTGTGCTTTTGGGTTTGATGACAGGGGTCCTTGGCTAGAAATTTTTTTTTTTTGTTTTCAGACGGGGTCTCGCTCTGTCACCCAGGCTGGAGTGTAATGGCGCGATCTCGGCTCACTGCAAACACCACCTCCCAGATTCAAGTGATTCTCCTGCCTCAGCCTCCTGAGTAGTTGGGATTACAGGCACCCACCACCACGCCTGGCTAATTTTTGTATTTTTAGTAGAGACAGGTTTCACCATGTTGGTCAGGCTGGTCTTGAACTCCTGACCTAGGTGATTCACCTGCCTCAGGCTCCCAAAGTGTTGGGATTACAGGCGTGAGCCACCGTTTTGTTGTTTTTTTTTTTTAAGACCGAATCTCACTCTATCGCCCAGGCTGGAGTGCAGTGGTGTGATCTCAGCTCACTGCAACCTCTACCTCCTGGGTTCAAGGGATTCTTCTGCCTCAGCCTCCCTAGTAGCTGGGACTATAGGCATGCACCACCATGCCCAGCTAACTTTTTTGTACTTTTAGTAGAGATGGGGTTTCGCCATGTTGGCCAGGCTGGTCTCAAACCCCTGACCTCAGATGTTCCTTCTGCCTCAGCCTCCCAAAGTGCTGGGATTACAGGCGTGAGCCACCGTGTCCGGTTTTGGCCTCAGTTTTTTAGAGAGGTGCTAAAAGACTTTAAACCTATTTATTATCTGCCTTACCAGGCCTTCTTTGCCTGGACTGTTCTTCCTACTCTTGTCTACCTGGCACACTCCTACTTGAACTTCAAAACCCCAGCTTCAACACCCTCTTCAGCATACAGACCTCTATGAAGCCCTAGGCAGACATTTCAACCCTCCCCGAGATCCTGCATATTGGAGTGTCTGGTCTTGGTTCTCTCTCCCCCAGACCAGGGGCTTTCTGATGTTGGGACAGAGAGCTGAGTACTCTGTGAGACGCTGGGTTTTCCCAGCTCATGACCAAGCACAGAGCAGCATGGATTAGAAGTCACTGAATGAATTAACAAAGTCATGAACAAATCAACTCTAGTTTCAGGGGGTTGGAATGGGGGCAGAGGCCTCTGGCTTGTGGCTGCTTGGGTCCAGGGAGCTGTATCAGTATTGTCATGGCTGAAATTGGGCTGGGGAGACGGTGGTGGCTCCCACACTGGATCTGCCTTCACTGGATCTGTGAAGTCACAGGAAAAGTGCCCCGAGACTCCGGCTCCCCACGCAGGGAAGCCTCCCACCACAGCCACCCAGAGGAGGAGCCCCTCAGGCCCCCGTGGCCCTGCCTGAAAGGATCCTGCTCTCTTGGGGGTAGCCCCTGGGACTTACCCAAACCCCCATGTGCCAGTCACCATGCTGCAGCGTCCAGAACTGTATTTGGTTAGGGAGAGAGATTAATGAACAGAGATAACTTTTGGTGAGAGAGTATGTCTGACAGGCCCAGAGGTGATTATTTTATTTCATTTTATTTCGTTATTTATTTATTTATTTTTGAGATAGAGTCTCACTCTGTTGCCCAGGCTGGAGTGCAGTGGTGCGATCGCTCAGCTCACTGTAACGACTACCTCCCAGGTTCAAGAGAGTCTCCTGCCTCAGCCTCCTGAGTAGCTGGGATTACAGGTGCCCACCATCACGCATCAGCTATTTTTGTATATTTAGTAGAGACGGGGTTTCATCATATTGTCCAGGCTGGCCTCAAACTCCCGACCTCAAGTGATCCATCCGCCTCAGCCTCTCAAAGTGCTGCGATTATAGGCGCGAGCCACTGCGCCCGGCTGGTGATCGTCTTAGTAGCTTTTGAGGGAGTCTCAGTTTAAAAATCTCGGGTGAGTGAGCCCCAGTGGGGGACGCAGCACTCGCAGAGGCCTGGAGGGGGTTCTGAGGAAGGAGGAAAAAAAGGGATGCTGTACCACAAAAGCAGGTTCCTTTTCACCAGCACGGTGCAGAAGAGGAAACTGAGGCTTGAGGAGGTGAAGGCACGCGCTGGGGTCTCAAGAGAACCAGGCAGGGCGGGATTCGAACCCAGAGCCGTAGGAGTCCCAGCCCCTTCCGAATAGCGGAAGGACCTCAAGGGATTGGCCTGGAAGGTGGCCCCATCCCCGAACCGAGACCACGCCCCCAGAGCTGGAGGCCCCGCCCCGCGGCATGACCGGAAGTGCGCGTGGCCCCCAAGATGGCGCCCGAAACCCGGAAGTGAGCGGCGGCCGCTGTGAGGCTCGGAGAAACTGAGGCGCCGCGGGCTCCGCGCCCAGGGCCCGAGGTGAGGCTCTGGTTGCGACCCCCGCCCCGACTCCACCGCGACCCCTGCCTGGCCCGACCCCGCTTGTGGGTCCAGCGCTTCCCGCGGACCCCTGCGCCCGGGGCTGGGCGTTCTGGGGGCCGCGGGGCGGGGGCGAGCGCGGCGCGACCCGTGCCCTCCGCCGCGACCCCTTCCGACCCCGCCCTTCGCCGCCAACGTTGACCCCCCGCTGCCCCGCGACCACCGCCGTGAACCTTGACCTGCCCCCACCTCGGCGACCCCCTGCCGTGAACCTTGACCCCACCTTCCACCGCAACCCTCCCAACCTTTCCTTCCCGCTCTTACCGGTGACTCCCTGTCCTGCGCTGCTTGGTGACCCCCGACCTTTCGTTTTCTGGTAACCCTTGACCCCACACTCATCGGTGCCCGTGAGCCCCTTGGTGACCCCTCACCCGCTTTTCCTCGGTATCCTGCCCTTCCCTTTTGGGGACTCTCGACTCTGTGCGCCTCGTGACCTCGACCCCTTCCTAGGCGTGACCCCCGGTCTCTCCTGCCTCCCAGGATTCCTGACTCCAGGCTCCTTGGGCGTTCGTGCTCCTTCCTCCTCCTTGTCCCCGGTCCCGGGACCCCTGCCTTCTCGGCCCCGCAGCGCAGCCCTCTCTCCCTCCCTCCCCCTGCTCCCCGCCCCTCCCGCTCCTGGGGCCTCTGACTTCTCTTCTGGGGAAGATGGTTTCTCGGTTTCTGCATGGAGGTCCCCCGGTTTGGGATGGGGGCTTGCTGGTATTAGGTGACCCCGGGGCCGTCTGGGCGGAGTCCGCAGAGCGTGCTGGGGGTGGGAGTGCGGGTCGCATTCAAACCCAGCTTCCAGGGATAGGCGGGAGGGAGGGTAGCGGGCTGAGATGGCCGGAGTGGGGCCCGGGAACAGCGTGTGTCGGCGAATGGGAAGCGCAGGCCTCCTGGTGGGTCCTGTCCCCCGTGGGGCACTCTTCCCACCACCCCAGAGTCCCGAAGAATAAGGCGGGTGGGGCCTGGAGGGACGAATCCCCAGACTGGCCTGGGGCGTGGGGGGCAGGCGTTGTAGAGAGCCCACCCAGCGCCTCCAGGGACGCCGGGCACGGATGGTGCTGGGGCAGGGACGGTGGGTATCTCCTTGGATGACAACTGATTAACATTCTGAAAAGTTAAAAAAAAAAATCTCTAAAATGTGTAGCCGGGGCCTCCCCTGGCTGCTTCTTCCCGGAATGCCTGTTGTTCCCGCCTGCTCGAACGTCCTTCCTGCCTGTGACTGCTGGGACAGAACGGGCGGGACGGGTTTGGTGCCATCTGTTGCACGCCCTGTCAGCGAGAGTGCCCGGCCTTGGAGCTGGCCTGTGCTGATGCTGGCTGCCAGTTTGGGGGGAGGTTGCAGTGAGTGTTTTACAGAGGGGCAGAGGGAGCCGAGGTTCAAGAGAAGAGCATGGGAGGGGCCCAGGACCCAGGGCCGCAGACCCCGTGGGCAGCCAGCCCGATTACACGGGGATTACAGGCTTCAAACTTTCTTCCAGGCCTCTTCCTCTGGGCCGGGGCAGCCGGCACTGCTTCCTGACTGAGGGGTGCTGTGCTGTTTTGGGCGCCCTCCCTGGGATGGCTCTCCCTCACTCGGCCCTGGAAGAGGAGCAGTGGGGACCTGGGACCCAGAGAGTTTGTGGCAGGCCCGGCAGGTGCCGTCCGCGCCCTTTCTTCCCAGACATCCTCTGGCCTTCAGGGATCTGGCAGCCCGGCCCCAGATTTTCCCAGGGGTGGCCCTGGTCGTGGGGTGATGGCTTCTCACAGTGGCCTGCTCCGGGCCACCTTCAGAGTTCTTGCCGAGAAAGGGCGAATTTGAGATCTGGGCCCCTCGGTGGGTGGGATGGAGAACAGCAGGATGGGAGCCTCAGGGCCTCCCACGGCAGAGGAGACGCAGGCAGGCTCTTGTCCTTGGAGAGGGAAGGACTTGGAAGGTGCCTGCCAGCCCCTGGAGTGTGATTTCAGAGCACAGGGAGGAGGCTTTTGTTTAACTCTGAGGATCCCGGCAGACATCCGCCCACACCTGCCAGGAGCCAGGAGGACACTGATGTGGAGGGGGATGTGCAGGCAGGGGCTGGACTTCCGGGGGCGGGTGGGGGGGAGCCTGTCAGGCAGAGCACAGAAGAGGCAGCAGCAGCTTCGCTCATCCATTCACTCTCGGTTGGCTTTGGGGTCTGGCCTCTCTGTGCATCCATTCACTCTTGGTTGGCTTTGGAGTCAGCTAGACAGGAGGCGCCCAGGTGTGCAGGTGCGGAGGAGGGTGCATGTTCTCCAGCCGCGTGACCATGGGCAGTCACTGCCCTCTCACCTGGCGGGGAAACCGAGGCGGAGAGAGGTTGCGCCAGCCACCCCTAGACCCCCCACCCACTTGCTGCCTAAGGCCTCCCCCACCCCCAGGGGTGTGAGGGGTGTGACCAGCTTGGGCTTGGCCCGGCCCGGCTCCAGCAGAGTCACAGATGCCCCTCCGGCAGGGCCCAGGCGGAAACGCCAACACCACCAGAGTGAGCTCTGCCCCGAACAAAGAGGCGACTGTGTCGGCAGAACCAGTCCGGCTCCCAGAGGCCCCTCCCAGGGGGCCCCCATGCCGGGGGGGTGGGATCAGCTCTGGGAAGGGGGCGGTGTCATGTAATCCACGGCTGTAAACACTCCTGGAGGCGGTGTGGAGGCAGCCCCCCAGGGCGCCAGCGCTGCCCTTGGGATCTCTGCATGTGTGTGTACACGTGTCTTTGTGTAGCTGTATGTTGTGCCATGTGCATGCATGTGTGTTGTGTGCCTGTGTGTTGTATGGATGTGTGTATTCCGTGTGTGCATTGTACGTACGCATGTGCATTCTGTGTGTGCGTCATACGGACGTGTGTGCATTCTGTGTGTGCGTCGTACAGACGTGTGTGCATTCTGTGTGTGCGTCGTATGGACGTGTGTGCGCGTCGTACGGACGTGTGTGCATTCTGTGTGTGCGTCGTACGGACGTGTGTGCATTCTGTGTGTGCGTTGTGCAGATGCATGTGCATTCTGTGTGTGCGTCGTACGGACGTGTGCATTCTGTGTGTGGGTCGTACGGACGTGTGTGCATTCTGTGTGTGAGTTGTGCAGATGCATGTGCATTCTGTGTGTGCATTGTATGGATGCGGGTGTGTTGTGTGTGTGTGAATGTGCATGCCTGTGGCTGTGTGCTCCTGTGCATGTGTGTGTTGTTCGTGTGTTTCATAAACGTGTGTTTTATGGGTGCACGTTGTGTGTGCCTGTGCACCCGTGTTTATGTGGTGTGTGTGTGCCTGTGTACCCATGTTCATGAGTCTGTTATGCGTGTGTGTATTTTGTTGTGTGTTGCCCGTGCCTGCGTGCCCATCCTCGTGTGTTGTGTGTATTTTGGTGGTTGTGTGTATTTTGTGTGTGTGCTCATGTTATGTGTGTGTTGCCTGTGCCCATGTGCCCATGCTTGCGTGTGTTGCTCACACATGTATTTTGTGTGTGTTTGTGTTGTGGGTGCATGTGTATCACCTGTGCACCCATGCTCGTGCACACGTGTACTTTGTGTGCATGTTGTGTGTGCACACATGTTGCCTGTGCACCTGTGCCGGTTATGCACGTGTCCGTTGTGTGTGTGTTGTATGCATGCTGCGTGTTCTCATGCACCCCTGCTTGTGCTTGTCTTGTGCACGTGTGTTTTGTATGTGTGCGTGTGCTGTGTGCACATGTGTGTGGCCTGTGCCTGCGTGCACATATGTGTGTGATTTGTTGCGGGCAGGCCTGGAGTGTCTCCAGTCACTTTTTCCACAGCTGAAGGCTGTGTGGTCAGACAGCACACAGGGAGGGCTGGGTGTGTCCAGCTGCCGGTTGAAGCCTAAGAGCAAGGTCACCTCGACCTGGTTCTCGTCCTGGCCTGCCCGATGTCCGCCCAGCAGTGTGGGTGAACTCTCAGCCTTGCCCCTTGCCTCTGCACTCTCGCCCCCAATCCCCAGGAGGTCGGCCGGCACCTGCACCCTCGGGCTGGGACGAAGAGCAGACTGCCAGCTCCGTGGTCACCTTGCCTCGCTGCTGGGAGGTGAGGTCACCCGTCACAGAGCCGAGGACTCAGGAGAGGGCTCAGCCCTGGGGGCGAAGGCAAACCTGGGGTTCTGGCCAAGATGGGCATTTCGGATGCGTGGGCCCATCAGCTCTTGCCCTGGGCCTCCTGGGCCCTGTGAGGAGGCGGAGATTAGATCTGTCATCTGTGTGCCTGGCATGGATGCTCTGCGGAGATGTGCTCGCGGAAAGACGCCAGATGCAAAAGGCCACGGCACGTGACTCCGTTCATGTGACGTGTCCAGAGCAGGGCAGTCCACAGACGGGACGTAGACGTGTGGTGACGTGTCCAGAGCGGGCCAGTCCACAGATGGGAAGTGGACGTGTGGTTGCAGGGGCTGTAGAGGAGTGGGGAGTGACTGCTGTTGGGGACAGGGCTGTTTTTTGGGGGAACGGAATGTTTTGGAATTAGAAGCTATGGTGGTCTGCCTTAGAATACGTTGAAACCATTGAGTCATATGCTGCGGACAGGTGCCCTTCCTGGCGTGGATTGAATGTCAGAGAAAACAAAAGTGTTTAACAGAAAGTAAGACCTCCCTGTCCTTCAGAATCCCCTGTTGTCACCACAGGGTTGAGTGCGGTGTCCCCAGGACCAGTCAGCAGCCCTGCAGCCAGCTCGCATCAAGGGGTGCTGGGCAGCTGTCCTATCCCGACCCGTAGGACGGCAACAGTGATGGCGTCACCCCACCCTCCGGGGGCCCCTCGCCCAGGCCCAGCTCTGCCCCTGAACCATTCTCTGCTTGGGGGTGGGGGGCAGGGAATGCTACATTCTACTCGAAGGGGCCCTACGGGACTCCTGGCATGAGGGGGACAGGCCTTGGGCCACATGGGTGGCACGCAGGGGCCGGTCAGCCTGAGGGTGCCTGGTGGTCCAGGCAGAGGCCCCATGAGAGCTCAGCGTGGCCCTGAAGCTCAGTCCCACGGAGGCCTCAGCCTGGGGCCTTGCTCGTGCCCTGTGCCCTGGCTCTCCTGCAGATTCCCCTGGGCCTCTCGCCCTGGACAACCCCGTGAGTGATGGGGTGGGAGGAGGGACCCAGAGAGTCATTGCCGAGTCAGCTCCCCTGCAGGAACCGTCCCGGGCAGCCTCCTGCAGTGCGGGGCATGGGAGTGCTGGGCCCTGGCTGGGGTCAGCAGATCGGACAGGCGGGCCTGGTGCCGCTCTCTCAGCGACCTGCTTCATGACTCATGCCCGCGCTTCCTGGAGCCCTGTGACTGACTTCCATCCCCAGCAAGAAAAAGCGTCCAAGTGAAACTGAAGGAGGCAGCCTTGGCCTTGGTTCCAGGACCCGCTGCGTTTTGAAAGTGACGTTTCCTGGCAGCTCACTCGCGTTTCCTGGGAGTCGCTGCTGCTGCTGCTGCTGCTGCGGGCTCCTGGGGCCAAGGCCCTGGGTACTGGGGCATGGGGAGGGGGGGCCGGTGAGTCCTTGGGCCTGGTGGGCAGTAAACATTTCTGGAACTGACTCATTTGCTGGGGAGAGGCAGCCAGGGAGGGTCACGGAGAAAGTCCCTGCCCGCCATGGCCGCGGACTGCCGTCGGCTGCCCGTCCAGCCTGGAGTGAGGAGGCGTCTTCCTTTGCATGTCAGGTAAACTGAGGAAAGCCGCCTCTGGGGTCCGCTGCGCTTGCTGCCTCCGGTGCCCAGGGGCCGGGGGAATGGGTCGCAGGACCCACGCTGATGACCGCGGCCTCCCTACGCTGTGAGGGCCAGGCTCCGTCGGGACAGACAGCCGCCAGGGTGCCTGGAACCCGTGGGTGTGAAGGGGGTTCCAAGGCCACGGGGGACAGTGAGGAGCTTCTCAGGGTGGCATCACTGTGACCGGAATGTTTTCACTGGTGGGGCCCAGCCCCGGAAGCTGCCGGGTGGGTCTCACTCAGCTGGGCGCTGGGGCCTGGGTGGAGAATGGCTGTCGGTGTTGCCCGGGTGTGGCTGGGCTGACCAGGGGCATTTTTGGGGGCTTTTATCAGATCCTGGAATGACTGTGACCCACCAAGAGCTCGGGGGAGCTGCAAGCCCCCAGGTGAATGCAGGAGCTCTCGGGGTGGCCCTGAGGGCTGGGCACCCAACACTGCGCCAGGGTTGGGGTGTGGATGCTTGAATTGCTTGCCGACTTTGGAACACCAGGGGCTGCCACCCTCAAACCCAGACTTGTGGCTTCTCTTGAAAAACCAGATGATCTAGAAACCCCGGCCACATTCCTGCCCACGAGTCTCCGCTGCCCCTCCCCAGGGGTGCACCTGTGTGGCCCCCTCCCCCAGCTCTGGTGAGGCGACTCCTGCCCCACTTGGAGGACGTGGGAGGGGTGGGGAGGTTACACTGAGAGGAGGATACTCGAGCTCCACATCCACAGCCTCTGGACCCCTAAAAGGAGCGGGAGCGCGTCCCCCGGAGCCTGCTCCTGTACTCAGTGGCGGGCTTTGCTCCTGGCTGGCCATTCAGGAGCCTGGGTTTCCGTGCGCGCGGCCTGGCCACAGCCTGAGACTTCACAGCCTGGTGCTGTGTCCTGCGGGTCTGGGTCAGCTCTAGAGATGCAGTGGTCCCCCCCACCCCCTGGAGCCATGGGCGTGGTGCCTCCCGGGGCACAGGGGCTCTGCAGAGGGGTCGCCCTGGATTCCTCGGGTCCTGGCATCGTCACAAATGTCCTCATGCGTGGGACCCTTCTCCAGCTGAAGGAGGGGAGGTCAGGTCAGAAGCCTGAGAGGGACCTTGCCCTGCTGGCTTTTAGGAGGGAGGGATGGCGTGATGGGGGATGTGGCTCCCTGAAAGCAGGGAAGTGGGGCCTTGGCCCAGCGGCCATGGGGAGCAGAATCCCGCCCCCTGGCCAAGCTCAGGTGCGGACTCCCCCAGAGAACCCAGACCAGGGCCCAGGACAGCAGTGCCTTGATCTTGTTCTTGGAGCCGTGGCCGTGGAGCAGCCAGCCCACCTGGACCTCTGACCTGCTGGGCCCAGAGAGGGCGCGTGGGTGTCGTTGTCAGCGGCTAGGTTTGAGGGAAGATGGATTAGGCCGCACTGGCCAACCTGGGGTTCCTGCTTCTGTGATTTCGGGCCCTCTGTTCCCTCCCCCAGGCGTGCAGCAGCGCCTAACTGTGCGGCCGTTGTCAGGACGGCGCGTAGCTCCAGCAGTCACCGCTGAAGCCTCACTCTGAGCGGTCTCGGAGCTGCCATCTTCAAGCCCAGCCTGAAGCCAGAAGGGACTCTTCCTCCTCCTCCAGGACCTGATGCCCTCTGGGCTCGGATGCAGGTCCTTGTGACATTTTTGTCACCAAGGCTGGACTTGAGCTCAAGGACAGTGGTGACCGGTCGGGCCACTTGCCTGGGATCAGTATAGCCCGGCTGCTGGCAACGCTTGGCACTCCCCAAGGAGCCAGGTGGGGAGACCTTGTGGCCTGAGGCCGCCGATATGAGGCAGTGACGGTAGCAGGTGTGGGATGGGCCAGACTACCCTCCACATGGATTGAAGACACACAAGGGCACCTCCATTTCAAAGGACCGGAAGTCTGGAGTGAGTGGGGATTTGGCTTAACATCTGCTCAGGAGAAAAAGACGTGTGGGTTAGAGGGGACCAGAGGCTCAAGCTCAGCGTGTTAAAAGGCTTTTAGTGTGTGTGTGTGTGCGCGTGCGTGCAGTTGAGGTCTCGCTCTGTTGCCCAGGCTGGTCTCCACCTCCTGACCTCACGCAGTCCTCTCAGCACTGGGATTACAGGCATGGGCCACCGCACTGGCCCCAAAAGACTGAAAATAAACACAAGACCCGAGCGGGCTCCTCACAGCAGCAGAAGCCGCGTGGAAGCTGCTTGGCTGCCACAGAAAGCCGTACCACCCTGGCCAGGTGGACAGGGCTTTAACCACCAGGTAGCAGTGAGGCCCGGCCATGGGGACCCCACGTTGGAGCCCCCGCAGCCCGGCCTGGAGGCTCTTTCCGCATAAGCATTTGTGTCGCGGAATCTTTCCGCTCCCTCACCAGGGCCTCTCTCTGGGGTCTGGGGTCTGGAATCTGGGGTCTGGGGTCTGGGATCTGGGGATCTGAAGTCTGGGATCTGGGGTCTGGGTACTGGGATCTAGGGTCCGGGATCTGGGTACTGGGATCTAGGGTCTGGGATCTGGGGTCTGAGATCTGGGGTCTGGGATCTGGGATCTAGAGTCTGGGATCTAGAGATCTGGGGTCTGGGATCTAGGGATCTGGGGTCTGAGATCTGGGGTCTGGGATCTAGAGATCTGGGATCTGAGGTCTGGGATCTGGGGTCTGGGATCTAGGGATCTGGGGTCTGGGATCTGGGGTCTGAGGTCTAGGGTCTGGGGTCTTGGATCTAGAGATCTGGGATCTCAGGTCTGGGATCTGGGATCTGGGGTCTGGGATCTAGGGATCTGGTGTCTGGGGTCTGAGATCTGGGGTCTGGGATCTGGGGATCTGAAGTCTGGGATCTGGGGTCTGGGGTCTGAGATCTGGGGTCTGGGTACTGGGATCTAGGGTCTGGGATCTGGGTACTGGGATCTGGGGTCTGAGATCTGGGGATCTGGGGTCTGAGATCTAGGGTCTGGGATCTGGGGTCTGGGATCTAGGGATCTGGGGTCTGAGATCTGGGGTCTGGGGTCAGGGATCTAGAGATCTGGGATCTGAGGTCTGGGATCTGGGGTCTGGGATCTAGGGATCTGGGGTCTGGGATCTGGGGTCTGGGATCTGGGGTCTGGGGTCTGGGATCTGGGGTCTGGGGTCTGGCTTCTTGGATCTGGGGTCTGGTTCCCCAGATGTAGTTTCTTCCTAACAGGCATCAGCCTCACATTCCTGCCTTGGGACTCTAGCTCTGTCCGAGGGTACGGGGCCGAGTGCCAGCAACCACCACTACTCGTCTTGGCCCTGACTGTGGACCTGGACTTCCTTCTGTTCTCAGGGACAGCAGTGCTGCCTCGGGGGTGCCCAGCACCCTGCTCGCATCTCAGCCACGACGTCCACCTGGCCCTGTGGCTTCCACTTTCGGGGTTGGCTTGGGATGAAGCCTCGAGGCCCCTCCCCCAGGGCCTCCTTTATTCCTTTTCCAGGCCTTCATTCAGCGCCCTGCTGACTGTGCCCCATGGGGCTGTGGGGTCAGCTGGGCAGCCCTGACCTGGTGGAGCTCCCGACGACGGGGGTCAGATGTCAGGCGGGGCCACGCTCAGCTCCGGGTCCTCCCTCGCATGGCGGGGGGTTGCTACGCAGGGGTCGCTGGATCCTACCTGTTGGGCATGTGGCCCTGGCTCTGGCTGGACACCTTGTTTGCTTCAGGGCAGTGGAATCTTGACCTCCTTGGGGCACACCCTGTGGAAGACCCACAGTGCCGCCGCGGCCCCCTTCTCCTCCTGTTCCTCCTCTTCCTCCTCCTCTTCCGCCGCCGCCTCCTCCTCCTCCTCCTGTCTCCACTGCCCCTGGCATCTGGGACACCCCGCAGTGTCCTAGCACCTGTTCCTCCTCCTCTTCCCTCCTCCTCCTGTCTCCACTGCCCCTGGCATCTGGGACGCCCCGCAGTGTCCTAGCACCTGGCCCTGTGCACGGGGGAGGCTTTGTGCTGGAGTAGGACGAGAGATTTGGCAAGAGAAGCTGTCAGTCCAGCCGCCCGCTCAAGCTGTTCCTGCCTCTGGCCATCTCCGAGCTTGGGAACTTTCCCTCCCACGGCACCAGCCCCTTGGCCCCTCCGGAAGGCCCTGGAAGCCATGGGCAGGGGCTTCCCTCGAAATCAGGGGTGCAGTGTGAAGCCCCCACGGCCAACACCCTTGAGCCCTCCCAGGAGAGGGGCAGTGATGGCTGCGAGCCCAACTTTCCAGGGGATCCACCTGGAGTGAGGCCCTCGGTTGGGGGGAGGGGAGCTTCCTGGGTGCTGGGTTCCGACCCCGTCCACAGGGCCCTGAGTCTGGCCAGTACACCTTTCCCTGGGAGAGAAAACACGTGGGCTCCTGGGGTATGGGGTGGTGAGGCTGCAGTGCCCCTTCCACCTCCAGGCGGCCGGGGCCACTGCTGTTCCTCGTGGAGCAGGGAGACCTGGAAAGTCAGGAACTTGCTCTCCCTGGACCCCAGCTCCTGCCCTCCTGTTGGGCCCACCTCATCCTCATCCTAAATAGAGGGGCCGTCCGCCAGCGTGCTTGAGAAATCTCAGGCGGTGCTGGGCCGGTCTGGGGCTCCCAGGCTTCCCCGGCCCCGCCTGGCCTGTGCCTGCACATGGCAGGGTCCAAGCTCGGGAGCGGTGGCCTCTGCCCATGGTTGGCAGCCTGGAGCCGCTGTGGTCCAGATGCCTCCTGGGACGCTGTGGAAATCCACAGACAGCCTCGTGCCGCCTCACCCCTGGGCACCCGAGTCCTCATGCTCACGGGAGTCGCGTGGGGGTCAGGGCTGGAGCTGCCTCCTCCCTGGACGAGCTTCTCGTGGCGGCTGCAGCAGTGCTGCAAACGGGGTGACTTAGAGCAGCCTCTCCCTGTCCTGGAGGCCAGGAAGCTGAAGTCAAGGAGTAGGCTCCAGGGGAGGACCCTTCCTGCCTCTCCCAGCTTCCAGGGCTCCAGGCGCCCTTGGTCTGCGGCCGCGTCACTCCAGCCTCTGCTCCGTCTCTGTGCGGCCGTCTCCCGATGTGCGGGTGTCCGCGTTCCTCTTTTCTCTTAAGGACATCAGTTGTTACCAGGGACATAGACCATCCCGCTTCAGCATCCTCGCTGTAACCAGCCACGTGTGCAAAGACCCTGTATGCAAATAAGGCCCCACTCACAGGTGCGGGTGGACGTGAGTCTGGAGGGACGGTAGTCACCCCGGTGCCCTCTCTGTCCCTGGCAGTCCCTCCTGCACCTCAGGACCAGCCTCCAAATCGTCACTTACCAGACCCTGTCTTGGCCTTGTGGCCCGTGGGCACTGTGGGGTCTGATCCTGCCCCCAGTACGTCCCCAGCACAGGCTGTCCCTGGGGCTGTGCCTCGTCCACATTGGTGGCCCTGCAGCCCCGATGTCCCCTCCCCTCTGCCTGTTGGAGTCTGGAATGTGAGTGGACGATGGTCTGCTGTCTTCCCACTGAACGCTGTCCGGCAGCTGGCCTGGGTGTGCATGACGTCAGCTGATCTACAGGGCCGTCACACGGGGGCCTCAGAGAAACCAGCGTCAGGTTCCCAGCCTCTGTTTCTCGCCTGGGTGTGCATGTAGCTGGTCTACAGGGCCCTCACACAGGCTAGAGAAACCAGCGTCAGGTTCCTGGTCTCCGTTTCTCTGTGTGTCAGACGAGGGGCTAGACCAGCTCTGGGGAGCTCTGGGGATGGGGTTGAAGGTCAGGATGGCCTCTCTTGGTCTGAAGGTTGGGCTCCACCCCACGACGCTGGGAGAAGGTTCCTGGCCTGGAGAAGTCTAGTCCCTCAAGGCCGATGTCAGCTGGTCCCTCCGGGGCGTCAGCCTCCTGCCTCTGGCGGGCTCGTTTGGGTGAGAGGAAGCCAGATTTCCCCCTTGCAGGGGTTGAGATCCAGGTCCCTGCCCCCCACAGCATTTCTTTTTCTTTCTTTTTTTTTTCTTTTTTGAGACGGAGTCTCGCTCTGTCACCCAGGCTGGAGTGCAGTGGCGCGATCTTGGCTTGCTGCAAGCTCCACCTCCCGGGTTCACGCCATTCTCCTGCCTCAGCCTCCCGAGTAGCTGGGGCTACAGGCACTCGCCACCGCGCCGGGATAATTTTTTGTATTTTTAGTAGAGACGGGGTTTCACCGTGTTAGCCAGGATGGTCTCGATCTCGTGATCCGCCCTCCTCGGCCTCCCACAGTGCTGGGATTACAGGCGTGAGCCACCGCGCCCGGCCTATTTTTTTTTTTTTTGAGGAGTTTCATTCTTGTTGCCCAGGCTGGAGTGCAGTGGTGGGATCTCGGCTCACTGTCTCCTCCACCTCCCGGGTTCAAGCGATTCTCCTGACTCAGCCTCCTGAGTAGCTGGGATCACAGGCGCGCACCACCATGCCTGGCTAATTTTTTGTATTTTTAGTAGAAATGGGGTTTCGCCATGTTGGCCAGGCTGGTCTCAAACTCCTGACCTCAAGTGATCCACCCTCCTTGGCCTCCCAAAGTGCTGGGATTACAGGTGTGAGCCACCATGCCTGGCCCCCCAACAGCATTTCTGAGGACAGAGAGGGAGGGCGGCACCCTCTGGAGGAGAGGCAGGGTCTGGGGCCCCAGGGGCTGTGGGTCTTCATCCCGAGGTCTTTAAGCTGCTGCTGGGCTGGAACGGAAGTGCGGCCCCATCAGGGGCTGGGCTGTGGCTTAGGTGGACAACCCTGGACTGGTGGGCAGGTGGGTGTGGAGGGCAGAGGGAAGATGGACGGTTCCCACAGCTTCTTCATTCATAGACGGGCAGCTTGGCAAGGGGTGGGGGACCCAGCTGGCCCTGGGGGAGGAAACACGCACATGTGGTACTCTAGGGATCCTGAGACGCAGGCATCGGCATGTCTGTCAGCGTGAT
The DNA here is from genome assembly GCF_006542625.1 of Nomascus leucogenys. Classification (NCBI taxonomy): domain Eukaryota; kingdom Metazoa; phylum Chordata; class Mammalia; order Primates; family Hylobatidae; genus Nomascus; species Nomascus leucogenys. Next base: position 220,047 of record NW_022095784.1, on the reverse strand, counting down.
GTACACGTGGCACTCCAGGGATCCTGAGACGCAGGCATCGGCGTGTCGGTCAGCGTGACGTGCACGTGACACTCCAGGGATCCTGAGACGCAGGCATCGGCGTGTTGGTCAGGGTGACGTGCACGTGGCACTCCAGGGATCCTGAGATGCAGGCATCGGCGTGTCAGTCACACGTCACTCTCAGGGATCCTGAGACATAGGCATTGGCATGTGAGTGTGACGCACACACACCACTTTCGGGGCCCCTGGGCTGCAGGTGTCCGGCATGTTGGTCATTGTGCACCAGTCGAGGTGCCCTTGGGAGACCTGGCCCTGCGCTTTGTGGTAAGGGGGGTCCACCCGGGGTCTGTTCTCCCTGGACACTGAGCCTAGGCCAGTGGTGCCCTGGTCCTTTCAGGGGCAGGCTGAGCTCTGAGCAGGCAGCGAGCCCAGGGAGGGAGGACTGGGTCTGGGCCCAAGCCTGGGGCCTCCCTTGTGATTGGCTTTTGGGCTGCACGGGGGTTGAGGGTCAGAGCTGCAGCCTGTGTGGCCGGGTGCCACCCGCGTGCCTGTGGTTTGCCAGGCTGGCCTCCTTTTCCTGCGTGAAGGTTTGCGGCAGCTGAGGATGTGGCTTCTCCCACAGCTGGTGGAGGGCCTGGCGGGCAGCGGAGCCATGAGCCCAACATGTTTTCCCAGGTGATGCTGGGAATTACGCTTTTTAAAATTTTTATTTTATTTTATTTTATGTTGAGACGGAGTGTCACTCTGTTGCCCAGGCTGGAGTGCAGAAGCGTGATCTCGGCTCACTACAACCTTCGCCTCCTTGGTTCAAGCGATTCTCCTGCCTCAGCCTCCTGAGTAGCTGGGATTACAGGTGTGCGCCACAACACCAGCTATGTGTGTGTGTGTGTGTGTGTGTGTGTGTGTGTGTGTGTGTGTGTGTGTGTGTTTAGTAGAGACGGGGTTTGGCCACGTTGCTCAGGCTGGTCTCAAACTCCTGACTTCAAGTGATCCACCTGCCTTGGCCTCCCAAAGTGCTGAGATTATAGGCATGAGCCATCACACCCAGCCACACTTTTTACTTTTGAGATAATTGCAGATTTGTGGCTATGGTATGAAGTGATACAATTATGGTAAGAAGTGATACAAAGAGACTCCCCTCATGTGTTTCCCTCAGTGGTAAGGTCTTGTAAAATGAGAGAACAGTGTTACCAACTGGATATTGACGCTGGTGTGGGCGTGGGTCACTTTCCCCATTGTGTGGCGGCAGATGTGAGTGTGTGCAGGTGCAGGTGGGGTTGGGGGGGTGTGCCTATGAAGGTGGGTGTGTGTGCAGGTGCAGGTGGGGTGCATGTGGGGGTGGGGGGTGTGCCTATGCAGGTGGGTGTGTGTGCAGGTGCAGGTGGGGTGCCCGTGCAGGCACAGGTGCCATTGGGGTATATGTGCAGTTGTGGGTGGGGTGCATGTGTGGGTTCATGTATGGGTGCAGGTGTGGATGCCTGTGCAGGTGTGTGTAGGTGTGGCACACTCATGTCTGTGGGTGTGCACTGGGATGCCTGTACAGGTGTGTGTGGGCGTGGCACACGTGTCTGTGGCCATGTGCTGAGATGCGTGTGCGGGTGTGGGCATGGCACACTCGTCCATATGGCCGTGTGCTGAGATGCGTGTGCAGGTGTGTGTGGGTGTGGCACACTCGTGTCTGTGGCTGTGTGCTAGTTCCTCAGTACTCAACGTTGCTGTTTTTAGGATCATGGCTTTCCTAGCTGGGCCACCTAGTATACTATGATTCTGTATTTGTGTTGTTGTTTTTTTTTTCTTCGAAAACCATCTGTAACCATTGTTTTTATTACTTTATTTTACTTTTTAAGTTTTATTTATTTTTTTGAGACAGGATCTTGCTCTGTTACCGTGGCTGGAGTGCAGTGGCGCGATCATAGCTTACTGCAGCCTCAAACTCCTGGGCTCAAGCAATCCTCCCACCTCAGTCTCCCGGGTAGTTGGGACTACAGGTGCATGCACCACACCTGGCTAATTTTAAAATTTTTTTGTAGAGATAAGGTGTTGCTGTGTTACCCTAGCTGGTCTTGAACTCCTGGCCTCAAGCGATCCTCCCACTTTGACCTCCCAAAGTGCTGGCATTACAGGTGTGAGCCACTGTTCCCGGCTGTATTATTTTAAAAAAGAAGAAAACCTTAACTTTAAAAGACCCCATCCCTGCCCCCGTCTAGGGTGTGGAGTGGTCCCTGAGCCCTGTGTCCGCCGCAAAGGAGCCCCACAGTCTCCGGGCTAGGAGGATGCCTGGAAAGGCCCCAGGCCCCATCTGTGGCTGCGACGAGGCCGTGCCTGCTCATCTTGGGCCAGGACGTCCATCTGTCTGGCCGACTGCTGGGGAAGCTGTACGTCCGCTCCTCTCCGCAGGCCTGGCCCAACCGCCCCGAGGCTCCCCGGGGAAGGGAGTGGATCAGTTTTCACCCTCCCAGCCCTGCCACCTGACTGACGACTCTTTCACAAGACAGCAGAGCCATGACACCCACCACCTGGGTCAGGGAGGCTCCAGGTCTCACAGGTGACCCACACAGCTCCCTATGTAATTCTGATAACCTTGGCAGCAGACTTGAGAACTTTTAGAAAATTTCAGGAGGAGAGGTGGAAAGCGTAGTATGACGTGGCCGTTCCTAAAATGTGGGTCCTGGGCATCCTGAGACCCGCTTCATCGGGCCCGAGAGGTTAAAGCTGTGTTGCGACAGGAAGGCACCCCCACTCCCAGCCCCCAGTGCTCAGGCACTCTCACCCCTACCTTGAGTGCTCAAACACCCCCACCCCTATCCCCAGTGCTCAGGCACCCCCACCTCTACCCCCCAGTGCTCAGGCACCGCCACCCCCAGTACCCCAGTCCTCAGGCACCCGCACCCCCAGTACCCTAGTACTCAGGCACCCCCACCTCCATCTCCAGTGCTCAGGTACCCCCACCTCCACCCCCCAGTGCTCAGGCACCCCCACCTCCACCCCCCAGTGCTCAGGCACCCCCACCCCCAGTACCCCAGTACTCAGGCACCCCCACCCCTACCTCCCAGTGCTCCCAGTCTGGCTGTGCCTGGCTGGTGGAGCAGCCTGAGCTTTCTGGGAAGCACCTCATGACCCTCCACCCTTTCTTTCCGTCCTTGGGCCCTGCCCACCCTGGGAGGGGCCATCCAGAGCAAATGCCTCCTTGTGGTCCTGGCAGAGCTGCCCACAGGTTTCTCTGGCCAGTCTAGTGAGTTACAGAGATTCATGTTACTATGAAAATAATTTCCATTCGGGCCGGGCCTGGTGGCTCATGCTTGTAATTCCAGCACTCTGGGAGGCTGAGGCGGGCGGATCACCTGAAATCAGCAGTTCGAGACCAGCCTGGGCAACATGGTGAAACCCCTTCTCTACTAAAATACACAAATTATCCGGGCCCTGGTGGCGGGTGCCTGTCATCCCAGTTACTCCAGAAGCTGAGGCACAAAAATCACTAGAACCCAGGAGGCGAAGGCTGCGGTGAGCCGAGACCCCCGGTGGGTCCACAAAAATCACTTGAACCCGGGAGGCGAAGGCTGCAGTGACGAGACCCCCGGTGGGTCAGCCAGCTGCCTCTGCTCTGTAGCCACCCCCTGTGTGTCCTCCCCCGGGTCTCCCCACTGCCCTTCGGGGGTGTCCACCAGGCACTCACTGCAGCCAGGCGGCCGCCATTGTAATACTGGGCCTCCTGTGAGTCCCCTGCACAGAACCCCCGAGGCTGCTGTGCAGACCCCCCCCAGGCCGCCCTGCAGAACCCCCGAGGCCGCCCCGCAGACCCCCCGAGGCTGCCCCGCAGATCCCCCTGAGGCCGCCCCGCAGACCCCCCATGCTGCCCCGCAGACCCCCCCATGCCGCCCCGCAGACCCCCCGAGGCCGCCCCGCAGACCCCTCCATGCCGCCCCACAGACCCCCCCATGCCGCCCCGCAGACCCCCCGAGGCCGCCGCATAGACCCCCCCGAGGCCTGGGTAGGGGTGTGGGAGTTGTTTCTTCACGGGCTCTTGGTGCATGAAGTTGGATGTAGCCAGTGGGTGGGGGCTGCCCATGAGGGCCTGGGGACCGTGAGTGGCTTGCTGGGCCCCAGCCGGGCTGCAGGGATGTGGGTGAGCGGCTGCTCTTCCTCAGCTAGGCCCAGCCTTTCCCGCTCCCTCAGCCTTGCTGCCAGGGCAGCTTCCCCCATCACAAACAGGTGCCAGGCGCAAGCTGCCCCTGGGGTGGAACGTGAGAGAGGGTGGTGCGGGAATGTGGCCTCATGGCGGGGCAGGCAGGGGCACGTGGGGCAGGCGGGGGCACCCGGAGGCTGATGGCTGCAGAGAGCAGCACCAGCGTGGGTGGGGGCAGCGCTGGACAGTCTGGGGTCTCCCTCACCCACCTCCCTTCCCTGGCCCCCTACTCTGCCACTGCCCAGCTCTGTGAGGGGTGAAGTCGTCTCAGGCAGGCACCTTGGCCCAGGAGCAGGGGAACCTCATGGATGTCTTGACTGTGCCCCCTGCTGTCCCCCCACTGCCCCCACTCTCTCCCCACTTCCCCTCTGTTCCCCTACTGTCCCCCCACTGTCCCCCCGCTGTCCCCCACTGTCCCCCTGCTGTCCCCCTACTGTCCTCCCACTGGCCCCCGCTGTCCCCGTCCCCCCGCTGTCCCCCTGTTGTCCCCCATCCCTTGCTGTCCCCCTGCTGCCCCCTGCTGTCTTCCCATCCCCCACTGTCCCCTCACCGCCCCCCCACTGTCCCCTGCTGTCCCCCCACTGCCCCCCCACTATCCCCCTGCTGTTCCCCTACTGTCCCCCTGCTGGCCCCCACTGTCCCCCACTGCCCCCCGCTGTCCCCTGCTGTCCCCCCACTGTCCCCGCTTTTCCCCCGCTGTCCCCCACTGCCCCCCACTGTCCCCTGCTGTCCCCCCACTGTCCCTGCTGTTCCCCCACTGTCTCCCCACTGCCCCCCGCTGTCCCCTGCTGTCCCCCCACTGTCCCTGCTGTTCCCCCACTGTCTCCCCACTGCCCTCCGCTGTCCCCTGCTGTCCCCTACTGTCCCCTACTGTCCCCTGCTGTTCCTCCATGTCCCCTGCTGCCCCCTGTCCCCCCACTGTCCCCTGCTGTCCCCCCACTGTCCCCTACTGCCCCCCACTGTCCCCTGCTGTCCCCCCACTGTCCCTGCTGTTCCCCCACTGTCTCCCCACTGTCCCCTGCTGTCCCCCCACTGTCCCTGCTGTTCCCCCACTGTCTCCCCACTGCCCCCCGCTGTCACCTGCTGTCCCCTCACTGTCCCCTGCCGTTCCCCCATGTCCCCTGCTGCCCCGTCACCCACCATCCCCCGCTGTCCCCCCACTGTCCCCCGCTGTCCCCCCACTGCCCCCACTGTCCCCTGCTGTCCCCCACTGTCCCTGCTGTTCCCCCACTGTCTCTCCACTGTCCCCCCACTGTCCCTTGCAACCCCCTGTCCCCCCAAGGTCCCTCACTGGGCTGACCCTGCCTTGGCTCCAGTCCTTCAGGCCTCTCTTGCTCCGGGCTCCATGTTGAGGGACGAAGCCCTCTGCCTGCAAGGGTCAGGACCCGAGAGGGCCTGCAGTGTCCTCCCCACCAGACGGTCCTGGCGGCCAAGTTGGGGCCTGGCCAGGTACCTGGAGCTTGCAGGGCTCTCTGCCCCATATTAGCTGAGCCTTGTGAAATCCGCCAGCCCCCCCTGCCTCACCCGGTCCTAGGATGCCAGGCTGCGCACCCGCCAGGTAGAGGGTGATTGCCCTGGCCTGAGCCTGTCTGGAGGCCAGTGGGTGGCGGTCATAGCTGTAGGTGGGGTCACAGCTGCAGGTGGGGTCACGGCCGTGGGGCGGCGGTCGCGGCTGCAGTCGGGGTCACGGCTGCAGGTGGGGTCATGGCCGTGGGGTGGCGGTCACAGCTGCAGGTGGGGTCACGGCTGTGGGGCGGCGGTTGTGGCTGCAGGTGGGGTCACGGCTGCAGGTGGGGTCATGGCCGTGGGGCGGCGGTCACAGCTGCAGCTGGCCGTCATGGCTGTGAGGTCACCGGAGGCCGCAAGTCTGCTCTGTCTTGTGGCTGTGGCTCTGTGCAGGGTTCCCGGGACACCTGGGGGCCTGCTCCTTGCTGTCTTCAGGTCGTGGGACGCAGGGAGCACCTTGTGCCTGCCGGGAGGACCTCGGCTGAGGTAATGCGGCCTCCAGGGACTGTGCAGTGGCCTCTGCCAGGCTCCATCACCACGGCCGCGCCCGCTCGCCCGGGCCTCGCAGCCTCCTCCTCAGGCCTCCATGTCCGCCTTTGCTGGTGCGGGCCTTGAGATGCCTGCCGGGTGTGCCAGGAGACCAGAACCCAGGCCTGGGCGGAGCGCTCTGGGGTGTGCTGCGCGCCCTGGGTCCTCCCGTGGTCTCGGTTATGGCTCTGCGGCCAGCGTCTTCTCAGGGTCTCCGCTTTGCCGTCACCAACGTGGGCTCAGCGTGGCCTGAGCTCCTGAGTCCGGCTCTGGGGGTCAGGTCAAGGCTCCACCTGGGGGCCTCCATGTCCACATCGGAAAGCGCGGGCGTCACAACCCTGCTCAGCGAGAGGACGGCAGGAGGGCCGGGCCCTGAGGACACAGCTCCCCATCTGCAGACAGCTCGGGTCTGAGGGAGGAGCGCACGAAGGGGCTCCACACAACAGGTGCTCAGGGACCCCCAGGTGGAGGGTCCGGGCAGTGGCCAGTTCTGAACATCAGGAGGCTGAGCTGTCGCTGCACAGCGTGGGGTGAGACCCTGGGGCGTCCAGCCAGGAAGACGGGGACTTCGGCAGGCTCAGGAGAGAGAGGTGGGAGGCGGCCACAGTTACCCGGACTCAGGAGAGAGAGCTAGGAGGTGGACACAGTTACCCGGTTCCTCGGATTCTCCCGGATCTTGGTCCTGTCTGAGGTTCTGCCTTCCCAGCTGTTGTCCTGTCTGGGCCACCAGCACCTTCATCTTTCTCTTTTACAACGACTCCTTTGAAGACCTGATTTCAGAAGGAAGCCACATCCCCCTGTGGGGGTCAGCGTGCTGATAAAGCGCGGCCCCGTCCCCAGGGTGGGAACCGTGTGACCCCCTACCCCCCCGCCCACGCCATGCATCCCTCCAGTCATGGGACTCACGCCTAAAAATAAAACCAGGCGGGGGACACAGCTCTGCTGCCCGCTGGACGTTTGGCTGGCCCGTGACTCTGAGGCTCGGGGTGGGCTGTGTCACTGGGGCTGCGTGGCAGAGGGTCTCCGGAGCTGCATGGGGAGAGCATCTCCGGGGTGTTCTCAGGCCCCAAGACCCCGCCCTGTGCAGGTAGGGCTGGGGGCTGGGGGCTGTGGCAGGGCCTGGGGATCGGGGAGGCAGGGGTTGTGAGATACGGCCGAGGACAGGGCGGGAGGCGATGGGAGGCTGGCAGTGCGCGGAAAGGCAGGGCTGTGGGTCCTGAGGGATTGCAGAGGGTGGGCGTTCTCAGGAGTGGGCACAGCCTGAGGTGGTGGGTTGTGGGGGAACGTGGGGATGGGTCCCGGGTGCAGGATCACCCCAACCTGGCACCCACACATCCCCTTCTGTCTCTGGATGGGCCTGTCCTGGACAGTTCATAGTAGTGGGATCACACCGTGTGGCCATCTGTGCCTGGCGTCTCTCACAGAGCATGACGTCCTCAAGGTGCGTCTGCGCTGTGGACTGGGTCGGCCTCGCTGCTGTTCACGGCTGTGTTATGTTATGGCACGTGGATGGCCCTCGCCACATGCTGGTCCACTCGCCCATCCGTGGACACTGGGCTGCTTCCGCAGGTGGCTGTTGTGAGTGGTGCTGCCATGGACGTGCATGGACATGTTTCTGTGTGGTGTGGAATTGCTTGGTGGTGTGGTAACTCCAGCGTTGGCCTCTTGAGGAATCCCAGACTGCCAAGCGGCCGCGTGTGAGGATCCGGCTCCGCCTCCGCCTCCTGGTTTTGGGCCCTGACTCTCCAAGCGGCCGCGTGTGAGGATCCGGCTCCGCCTCCGCCTCCTGGTTTTGGGCCCTGACTCTCCTGCCCCCATCCCCTCCCGGTCCAGGTCTCCACACCCTGCCAGGCCCCCAGGGCATGGACTCCAGGTCACATGCCATGTGTGAAGCCCTCCCCTTGACGAACCCGGTCCCCTGAGCCTCTTGGGGTTGCCACCTGGAAGGGGCATCCACAGACGTGGGGGGCTCAGAGACTGCAGGGAGGGAGGAGCTGCCAGGAGCACTGTGCTGGCCTGGGGGACTCGGACACAGGCAAGCTCAGGGCCCCTGCTGCTGGAGGGGTCCCTCAGCTATGGTGTACCCCGAGGACGGTCATGGGGTCGCCCCAGAGCTGCCCAAGGTGCCCCCTCCCCAAGCTCGTCCACCGTGGGCCCTGGGCCCTGCTGTCCATCAGCTCAGGACCGTGTGGCCTCAGAGCTGAGGAGCGCCCTGGGTGTGGAAAGGGTCAGCGCAGCCCTGGGGCTGTGGCTGCCAGGAGATGGAACCTGGAGCAGGAAGGGGTGCTGACAGGAGCTGAGGGGAGTCCCTACAGGGGAGGGGCTGCTGAGCCCCAGGGCAGGGGGTGGGCCATCCCCCAGGACTGGTGAGCCCCTGGATGGGGACCCCGGTATCAGCAGCTGCCTTGGGCCCAGCGGAGCTGTTTGTAGCCACCAGCACATGGGGCCGGGGGGAGGCTCCCAGGCTCTACCCAGATAACCTGTCTCCCAGAGGAACATCCGAGGCTTGGAGGAGCTTGGGTGTCTGAGGTCATTCAACTCGGAAGGTGGAGCCAGGCTTTGATCCTGCCTGCCTGACCCAGAATCTTTGACAAGGATTGGCCAAGACCCCACATCCCAGCGGGCCTGTCCCTTCCCCTAAAGGGCAGTTCTGGCAAGGGTGTCGCAGGTCCCTGTGGGCAGCTGGAAGGGCTGCCAAGGGTCCCAGCTCTGGTGGCAGTGGGTTGTGGCGTCCTGACCGCAGGGAGCAGGCAGAGGCCGCAGACGGTCGGGACGGCCTGGCAGGGTGGCCCCCACTGTGCCTGACCACCTCCATCTGGTCTCTGGGACAGGAGTCCCAACCCCCAGCTCCTGTTCCCCAGCCACTGTCTCTGGAGCACCGGGCAGAGGCGTGCTTCTCCCCCACGGGCTTGCACAAGAGCCTGCATGTGGCTGGATGGCAATTACTGGAAGTCTCGGAGATTTCTTCACTCCAGGGCTTGGCCGGGAGTGGCCGCCGCCTCCCCTTCCTGCTGCCCTCGGCAGTGAGCACGCTGGGCGGACGCCTGGAAAGCTTCCCTGCCACCACGGGCCAGCCTGGGTCCCTGCACTCGCTGGGCAGGGCCTGGTCGGGGCTCAGCCTGGCGGGCGTCTGGCCGTGTGCCAGAGGCCGCGGGGCGCATGAGAGCTGTCCCTGGCGTCTGACAGTGTGGGGCTCGGCTCTCTAGCCCAGGAATGTTCTCAATGGAGATGCTGGTATGTGATTAGCCTGAAACAAGGTCTGAGCGCTCTTCCAGCTCTGCGTGGCCCCCGACCCCCTCCTTGGGAGACCCCACTGTGGAACCCCTGCTGCCTCTGAGGGACAGGGCTGGGTCCAGCGCCCCCTGGGCTCCCCTGGGTGCCGGGCCCGGGTTGGACTCTCCCTCCAGTCTCAGACCGGCTGGTTACAAAGCCAGGTGTCGGGGAGTCACTCGCACCTCCACTGCTCACAGCCGGGGTGCCTGGTCCTATGGCTGCCCTGTGACCTGGGCAGCCCCGTCGGGCCCACCTTCATCATTATAGTTGGGGCCGGGGGCCAAGGAGGCCAGGAAAGCTGCTGTGAACAGCACAGAGGGGTTGGGTGGCACTGCTGATGGGGGGTGGGGATGAGTGGGGAGGGGAAGGAGCGCCTTTTGGTTCCGGCCCAGGGGGTAGCAGGAGCTGCAGCCCAGGCTGGGACAGGTCATGCCCAAGGGAGAGGCGGCCGGGGAGCACCATCTCCATCGACTCTCAGGACGTCCACGTCTCCCTTTGCAGATCATGATGCCGCCGCCACCACCGCCACCACGGAGCGAGAAGCCCAGATAGACACCCCGGCGGCCCCGGGTCCCAGAGCCCCGCTGCCTGCTGCCCGGCCGAGGACCCCACCCTGCCTGCCGCCCGATGCTTGCAGTAGGGCCCGCCATGGACAGGGATTGCCCGCAGCATGAACCCCCGCGGGCGGGTAGCCTCCTGTACAGCCCGCCGCCCCTGCAGGTGAGCCCCAGCCCCAGTCCCAGCCCACCCGACAGGGTCAACGGGCGCTTGCCCCGCTCCGAGTGCCCAGGGTCACGACGTGCGGAACGCTGCCCCAGTGGACACGGCACGACCTCCAGCTGACCTTCCTGGCCCAGAGCCTGGCTCCACCCGTCCCCGTGGGCCCTGGAGAGGGTCCCCATGGGGATGTGAAGGGGAGGCTACTCATGACCCCAGCTTTTCAAGAAGCACATTTGAGGAGATTCTCTTTCCTGCAGAGCTTCCAGTTCCTTCACCGTCAGCTGTAGCCGGGGTTCAACTTTATTTGTAGGAACCTGTCAGTGAGGGAATTACTTAAAAAATATGTTTCTGGCCAAGCATGGTGGCTCATGCTTGTAATCCCAGCACTTTGGGAGGTGGAGGTGGGCAGATCATCTGAGGTCCCGAGTTTGAGACCAGCCTGGCCAACATAGTGAAACCTCGCTTCTATTAAAAGTACCAAACTTAGCCAGGTGTGGTGGCTGTAATCCCAGCTACTCGGGAGGCTAAGGCAGGAGAATCACTTAAATCTAGGAGGCAGAGGCTGCAGTGAGTGGAGACTGCACCACTGAACTCTAGCCTGGGCGACAAGAGTGAGACTCCATCTCAAAAAATAAAAAATAGGCCTGGCGCAGTGGCTCACGCCTGTAATCGTAGCACTTTCAGAGGGTGAGGCGGGCAGATCACTTGAGGTCAGGAGTTTGAGACCAGCCTGGCCAACATGGTGAAACCCTGTCTCTACTAAAAATACAAAAAATTAGCCTGGCGTGATGGCAGGTGTCTGTAATCCCAGCTACTTGGGAGGCTGAGGCAGGAGAATCGCTTGAACCTGGGAGGCAGAGGCTGCAGTGAGCAGAGATCGCGCCATTGCACTCCAGCCTGAGTGACAGAGCGAAACTGTATCTCAAAAAGAAAAACAAAATTGTAAATTAAAAATATATATACATGTGTGTATATATATATATTTATTTTATTTTATTTTAATTTTAATTTTATTTTATTTTATTTATTTTATTTTATTATTTTATTTTATTTTATCTTATTTTATTTTATCTTATTTTATATTTTTAAAACAGGGTCTCACTCTGTTGCCCAGGCTGGAGTGCAGTGCTGCGATCTCGGCTCACTGCAGCCTCTGCCTCCTGGGCTCTAGTGATTCTCCTGCCTCAGCCTCCTGAGTAGCTGGGACCACAGGTATGCACCACCGTGCCCGGCTAATTTTTAAAATTTTCTTGTAGAAACGGGGTTTTGCCCTGTTGGACGGGCTGGTCTCAAACTCCTGGGCTCAGTTGATCCGCCCGCCTCGGCCTCCCAAAGTGCTGGGATGACAGGCGTGAGCCACCGCGTCCGGCGCTGCCTGGGGGTTTCCTACCAGGAGACAGAGGGGCTGCCCTCTCCTGTCAAGCAGCAGGACCTGCTCCAGGACTCTAGGGTCTCCTGGGCACTCCCTAGCCCAGTGCCCAGGCTGGCCTGTGGGGCGAACATCACAGACACCCCTCGGCAGTCCATCCTCAGAGGGCTTTGGGCAGCTTCCTGCCATGTTCTGACCGTCCAGAGGGGGCTCCCAGCCGGGGCCAGGGTACCCCTCTCATAGCAGGGTCCCTGTTGGGGCCCAGACCCCTCCTGTCCCCCTCCCTAATTCCTGAGTCCCTGGGGGTTGAGGCTGGATCCTCACAGCTGCCCCGGTGGAGCTCGAGTACCGGCCGTCGGTCAGCCTCCTGGGCCACCATAAAGGGGACTGGCCAAGCCACATCCCCGCCGGAACAGCTCCATCCCCTGAAACCCGCCAGGCGCTTGTTCCGACCCAATAATTCTATCTCGGAAACACACCCTGGGGACTAATCCAGGAGGGAGGGGAGGACAGAGCGGCACTATTTATAGCGGCAGGAAACTGGAATCTCCCCAGAGGCTCCACAGTGGGGAAACAATTAAGCGAATTATGGGATGTGGAGACAGAGGAGCCATCTTCAAGGATCCGAGGGGGAGCAGGAAGGTGTTAGTAGTGACAGTCGGGGGACGCGACAGGGCTGGAACCCTGGCGGGGGCACTGGACACCAGCCACAGGGCTCAGGCCGGGGCGCACCTATGCGCGTGACCGGCTTTGCTCCCCAACCCATGTGTGAGGCTCATCCCACCCTCCCTGTTCTGGGCTCCGTCACATTCGGGTACATCATGGACACCTCTGGGCAGGGTTGACTGAGTTCACACACACACGGCCCAGCCTCTTCCAGTGCCCAGAGTATTCAGTTAGAAATAAAAATACACTGGCCAGCACCATGGTTCACGCCTGAAGTCCCAGCACTCTGGGAGGCCAAGGTGGGCAGATTGCTTGGGGTCAGAAGTTCGAGACCGGCCTGGCCAACATGGTGAAATCCCATCTCTACTAAAAATACAAAAATTAGCTGGGTGTGGTGGCTGGCACCTTTAATCCCAGCTACCCGGGAGGCTGAGACAGGAGAATCGCTTGAACTCGGGAGGTGTAGGTTGCAGTGAGCCACGATCGTGCCACTGCACTCCAGCCTGGGTGACAGAGTGAGACTCTGTCTCAAAATAAGGAAGGGAAAGAAAATCCCCCAGGCAGGCCCTGATTGGCTGGGCAGGGTCAGGTGCCCATCTCTGGACCAATTATGTGCGAGGGCCTGCCCTCTAAAGGTGAAGCCGTACCCTCTGGCTGCCAGAGAAGGTCCCAGGGAAGACTCTTATTGGCCTGCCATGCCCATGGCACCCCTGTGGGGCGGGACTAGGGTGTCTGTGGATGGCAGGTCTCAGAGGAGCCATGGGCTGTGGGAGGGAGGAGGTTGGGATAGAGGCAGTCATGACTTTCCCCCTGTCCCAGCCCCTAGCCTGGCCTGGACACAGGTGGAGCATGTTGGGTGAGCCAGGGAACCCCAGGTCCTCCCACCCTGGGACCCCAAGCCACCCGCCCCCTTCCTGCAGCTGCAGTTCCCTGGCTGTGGCCATGCCCAGCCTGGCCCAAGGCACCGTGTGTGCCTGAGACAGGGACTCCAGCTCATCTGAGGAGGCTGGGTTGGTCTGGAGTCAGAGTTCTGTTCCAGAATGTTCCAGATGTGCCACGTGGCCTTGGGAAGTTCCTGTTTCTCTCCAGGGCTGGCTTTCTCTCTCCCCAAAAGGGCAGGAGGAGGGGAAGGATCGGGAGACCCGGGCTCGGGAGACCCGGGCTCTGGAGCCCCCGTGGCTCGTGGCCCTGCTTCCTGCAAGCCACCTGCATGGGGTCTTCTCACGGGTGCAGGAGCTCACGACGCCCAGGCTGCCGGCCTCTGTGCAGGGGAGGAGCTGTGGACTTTTGCTGATAAACTTATTTTATGCAAAAGCTGGAGGAGCGGGGCAGTGGTCACCCTGAGGGCTTTGCCTATCTCGAGGCTGTCGGGGGTCCTGGAATCCCCCACCCAGCACCTGCGGGTACAGAAAGTGGCCCCCGGCCATCTGGGCTGGTTCCCGGCCAGTGTGAGGTGAATGAGGGGCAGGTGTGGCCGAGCCCCAGGGAATTGCATCAGGGCCTCACAGAGAAGCAGGGCTCGTGTGGGCCTGGGAGAGGTCACTGGGGGACTCGGGGAAGCAGGCGAACCCCCCGCCCTGTTCTGGAAGCCAGCATGGCCCCCAGTCCTGCTGGGATAAGCAGGATGGTGCCCCCGGCTGGTGGTGTCTGCCCCATGACCGCGGGGTGTCTGTGACGGCAGGGTCTCCCCCGTGACCGCGGGGGCGTCCGTGACGGCAGGGTCTCCCCCGTGACCGTGGGGGCGTCCGTGATGGCAGGGTCTCTCTGCTGCAGGTGGGGTTGGCCCTGTGCAGGTGGGGGCCCTGCTGAGGGGTGCCCATTCTGCAGGGCACGAGGTATCCACAGCCCTGCCCACGAAGCCGCAGGTGCTGACCCCGGGCCCACTGCCGTCCCGTGTGCTCCCCATCCTCAGGTTTTGGGGCCTGCCGTGTGCCCCACGCCGCTCTCATTCCCAAGGGCAGGCACAGTGAGCTTTTCCCAGAGAACCATGGGATGGGGACATCGGCTCCTGGCGAGGGTGTTGGGTAAGCCTGGCCTGGAGTCAGACCCACCAGAGATGCGGCCAACCTGGAGCCACTCGCGCCTCCACTGATCTCGGGCTGTGCCTCTAGGCCACTGGTCACCATTTCCCAAAGCAGGCTCCCTGCACCCCAGCCCCGTGCAGGTTCTGAGAAGTCAGGGCCCCGTCCTGCAGCAGCAGCCTGAGCTTCCCGGGCACATCAGCTCGTCCGAGGGGCCTGGAGGTGGTGTGAGGTCCTCGCCTGCCCCAGGCCCTGCCTGAGGAGCCCCCCACACCCACCCTCCACCGCAGGCGGCAGGTGCGCGTCTCCCTCATGCGAACAGGCCGATCCTCCACCTCCTAGAATGGGGCCTCCAAGCAGGGTCCTGGGGCCAGCAGCACCCCCAGGTCTTGTGTGAGATGCAGACCCCCGGGCCACGGGCCTGCACATGGGGCTGCTGGTAGAGCAAGGCCTGTGCTGAGCCCTTCACGCAGGTGGTTCAGTGCCTTCAGACCACACCACAAGCCTTGGGTGGGGTCTTGTGCAGGTGGGGAAACTGAGGCATGGGGCGGTTAAATGACTCCCCAGGAGATACCAGCAGAGGTGGGATGGGACCCTGACTGCAGGGCCTCCCAGCCTCTCGGCCTGTCACCCTGCCCAGAGGGCTCAGCCAGGATGCACCACAGGTCCCTCTGCTTCCCGCTCACTGATGCCCGCCGTCTCTTCTAGAGCGCCATGCTGCACTGCCCCTACTGGAACACCTTCTCGCTGCCGCCGTACCCTGCCTTCTCCAGCGACAGCCGGTGAGTACTGGGACCCTCCCCGCCCGGACCCCAGGCTTGCTCATTCCGAAGTCACAGTTACAAACGGAGTTCTGGGTGCAGGGCGCGAGGGCTCAAAGTCCTGTTGAGGGGTTTGGAGGGTGGTGTGCACGTGGTCCTGGAAGGCTTCACTCCACGGGCCAGGTCCAGGCTGAGACCCCTGTTTGTTGAACGCTGTTTTGTGATCCGTGGCTTCCGTCTCCTCGAGAGCCCAGCTTGGTAGAGGGTAGGGAGGTGTGGGCTAGGGGCCGGGGGGGCCTCCTGTGGAGGTGACACCAGGGTGGGAGGGGGTGAGAGGTTTTCTGGGGTGAAGGGAGCCAGAAGGGCACTTTTCCCACAGAAGGCAACAGCTGGGCTGGGTTTTGCAAGGGGGGTAGGAGTTGGCCAGGCAAGCAGGCGAGCAGGCTGTGCAAAGGGCTTGGGAGCAGGTGTAGCCAGAGTCTTGGGAGACTCCAGGAGATTGTGGAGCAGCTGTCTGTGGCCCGGGAGTGGAGTGGATGCTTCTTTCCTGTTGGTGTTTGCAAACCTTTCTGTGCAGGAGGAGAGTGGCCCCCAGGCGGTCCCTGCCCCGGGAGCAGGTCTGCCCAGGGCCGCCTCCAACCCAAGGCCTCTGGCTCCCACTGGGCAGAGACCTGGGCCTGCTGCCAGTGGAGGGAGAGCCTGGGGAGCCTGGCGGGAGGGAAGGAGGCCCTGGGGACAGCGGCCACCCCTCTCCCGAGCGCAGGAGCTAGCCAAGGGGCTGGAGTGGAAAAGGGCAGAGAAGGCTCCCTGCAGCACTGCCCAGCACTCCCAGTCAGCCGCATGTTACTCCCGGGGTCTGGAGAGAGGCGCCCTTGGGCGGGGGGCCCCCAGGACCTTCTCCTCGCTGTGTCCTCTGCCATCCTCAGGGTGACAGAGGGCGGGGGATCCCGACCTGAGCCCTCCCTGGAGGACGGTGATCCTGGGTTTCTGCCCATAGCGCTCTCCTTCTTCGAGGCGGGAGTGAGGTATGGGTCAAGGGGCCTGTGTGTGGGGGAGGGACGGCCAGGCTGGGGTTCTGAATCGCCAGAATGAACCCTTAGCCAAGTCCTGCTGATGGAGCGGGGAGGGCGGGATGGTGGCCCTGGACACCCCCCCGCCCCCCGCCCACCAGGCAGCTGTTCCGTAGGAGCTAGGCCGGGCTGTGCCCAGTGGGGGTGGGAGGGCAGCCCCAGGCTTGACCACCAGACCCCTGGAGGCCCCTCCATGTGTGCAGCGGGGCCATGGGTCCTGCTGGGCCTGGTCACGCTCCAGTGGGGCCTCGAGGGGCCCCTGGCTGTGGCCATGGGGGTGCAGTTGTGTTACTGAGGGAGTTGAGCACCCCCATGCCCACTCTCACCTTCCCCCCGTCTCCCTCCAGCCCGTTCATGAGCTCTGCTTCCTTCCTCGGGAGCCAGCCCTGCCCAGACACCAGCTATGCCCCCGTGGCCACCGCCTCCAGCTTGCCACCAAAGACCTGCGACTTTGCTCAGGTAGGAGCCCCAGGAGCTCAGCGCGCCGTGGGGGGCATGGTGGAATCTGGGCCACCCCTCCAGCTGCCCTGCTACCTCTCTCGCTCAAGCCTGCCTGGGACTCAGTGACCTCGGCTTGGCCCCCCCGGCCACAGGGTTTATGGTGGGGTGGTAGGAGCCCGGAGATGTGGCTTGGTTTTGGGGAAGAGCTAGTGACTGGCCCTTCGTGTCAGCAGTGAGCCCCGCCCTGCCCTTGGGGTCCCGGCGAGCATCTGGGCAATGTCACAGAGGGAGTTTTGGGGAGGGCGGTGCTGGGAGAGATGCCCTTGGCAGCCGTCGCCCCGCCCCCATGGCCCTCCCTCTAGGCAGGTCCAGACACCCTGCACACTGGAGTCCCAATCCCTTAACAGCCACCTGAAAACAACTCACACACCAAAGGAAGAGAACCTTCGACCTCCTTCTCCCCAGGGTCGTGGGAGGCTCCCAGCCTCCCACTGCAGCATCAGGTGGACCCCACCCCCACCCTCACAGCCTCCCCCTTTGGCATCAGGCAGACCCCACCCCCACCCTCACAGCCTTCCCCAAGGGGTTCCCAGTGCCCCAGCTTCCTCTCAGCAGCTCTGGAGCACCCAGTGCCACAGAGATTGGCTTCCCTGGGACAGTTCAGATACCACAGCCTCTCGTGTGGGACCTGGGGCCAGGGGCTGCTGCTGGGCCAGACCACGCCCAAGGCCTGCCAGGGAGCGAGGGTCACCTGGTGCTCAGCTCCCCCAAGCCTCCGCTCCCCCTCTGTAATGGGCATGTGAGATCTGCCTGGGCCTCAGAGCTGGTGGGGCGATGGGCACAAGCCGGCCAGATCCAGAGAGAAGCGGTCAGGTGTGGCTGCAGCAGAATGGAGCCAATTCAGGTCCCAGGGCTCACCCAGACCCAGGCCCTGCAAACACTTGCCGAGTGGACCCCGGGCCCAGTTTTCCCCACTCAGGGCTGTAGCAGAGCGGGGCAAAGCCAGCTGGACCCTGGGTCTGTGCTGGGGTGACTGGGTCCGTCAAGTACGCCTCCCCAGAGTCTGCGAGGGGACCTTCCTGGAAAGTAGGGTCTTTTTGGATGTCATTGGGTAAGGATCAAGATGAGATGAGGTAGCTCTGAAATCCAGCACAAGGGTCCTTAGAAGAGACAGGAAAGACAGGGAGCTGGTGCGACTCCGGAAGCGGGGCTGGGGTGTGTGGCCACAGGTCAGGTTCGTCTGGAGCCCCAGGGCTGGAGGCGGGTCAGAGCCGTGGGAGGGAGCGCAGCCCTGAGACACCTTGACCTCAGACTCCTGGGCTCTGGGACGGGAAGAGGGTGGATTCCTGTCCTGTAGCCCCCAGTGTGTGGCCTGGAAATTGGCCTACCAGCTGTGTTCAGGGGAGGGGGCGCCCCTGCTCATCTTGGGGCTGGTCAGCGGGGTGCACACAGGGTCTCTGTCCTCACCCGCAGTAGCCCTGGACCCCTGTGTGATCTGGTCTTGGCCAAGGTGTGGTGAGCCGCTGCGCCATGCCAGCCAGACACAGGAGGAAACTGAGGCAGGGGAGGCGCCTGTCCAGGGCCGGCGTCCGTGCCACACTCTTCAGGGGACACACGGGAGGAGCCCGGGGTGTGTCTGATGGCGGTGGCTCCTTCCTCACCACCACTGCCTTCCTACCAGCCCCAGCCCTGGCTCAGCCTGTCCTTGCCCCTCCCCCTTCTTCTCTTTCACCCCTTCTCTGCCTCTTTCTATGTTGTCTTCTCTCTTTCTTGTCTTTTTTTTTTTTTTTGAGACAGAGTTTTGCTCTTGTTGCCCAGGCTGGAGTGCAATGGCACGATCTTGGCTCACCGCAACCTCCACCTCCCAGGTTCAAGTAATTCTCCTGCCTCAGCTTCCCAAGCAGCTGAGACCGCAGGCATGCACCACCACGCCCGGCTAATTTTGCTTTTTTTTTTTTTTTTTTTAAGTAGCGACAAGGTTTCTCCATGTTGGTCAGGCTGGTCTCTTTTTTTTTTTCTTTTTTTTTTTTTCTGAGACGGAGTCTCGCTCTGTCGCCCAGGCTGGAGTGCAGTGGCGCGGTCTCGGCTCACTGCAAGCTCCGCCTCCCAGGTTCACGCCATTCTGCCTCAGCCTCTCCGAGTAGCTGGGACTACAGGCGCCCGCCACCACGCCCGGCTAATTTTTTGTATTTTTAGTAGAGACGGGGTTTCACTGTGGTCTCGATCTTCTGACCTCGTGATCCGCCCGCCTCGGCCTCCCAAAGTGCTGAGATTACAGGCGTGAACCACCGCGCTCGGCCTGTCTCTTTCTTTTCTCTCTCTCTCTCTCTCTCCCTCTTCCCTCTGCTCCTAGTCTTTCTCTCTGTCTCCCTCCCTCTCAGTCTCTCTCTGCCTGTCTCCCTCTCTGTCTCTGCCTGCCTCTCTGCCTCTGTCTTCCTCTCTGCCCCTGCCTCTGTCTCCCTCTCCGCTCCGTCTGTCTCCCTCTCAGTCTGTCTCTCTGTCTCCCTCTTTGTCTCTGTCTCCCTCTTTGTCTCTGTCTCTCTGTCTCCCTCTCTGCTTGTCTCTGCCTCTGTCTCTCTGTCTCCCTGTCTGCCCCTGTCTCTCTGTCTCCCTCTCTGTCTTTGTCTCTGTCTCCTTCTCTGTCTCTCTGTCACCCTCTTTGTCTCTGTCTCTCTGTCTCTGCCTCTGTCTCTGCTTCCCTCTCTGTCTCTGCCTCCCTCTCTGCCCTGTCTCTGTCTCCTTCACTGTCTTTGTCTCTCTGTCTCCCTCTCAGTCTGTCTCTCTGTCTCCCTCTCAGTCTGTCTCTCTGTCTCCCTCTTTGTCTCTGTCTCTGTCTCTCAGTCTCTGCCTCTATCTCCGTCTCCGCCTGTCTCTCTGTCTCTCTCTCTGTCTCTGTCTCCCTCTCTGCTTGTCTTTGCCTCTGTCTCTCTGTCTCCCCGTCTGCCCCGTCTCTCTGTCTCCCTCTCTGTCTCTGTCTCTCTGTCTCTGCCTCTGTCTCTCTGTCTCCCTCTCTGCCTCTGTCTCTTTGTCTCCCTCTCTGCCTCTGTCTCTGTTTCCCTTTCTGTTGCCCTCTCTGTCTCTGTCTCTGTTTCCCTCTCTGCCTCTGTCTCTATGTCTCTCTCTGTCTCTTCGTCTCTGTCTTCCTGTCTCTGTCTCTCTCCATGTCTCTGTCTCCGTCTCCGTCTCTGTCTTCATGAATTCTCCCGCTCCTCCCCTCCTGAACAATTGCTGCTGCGTCTGTTCAGCCCGGAGCCCTCAGGGCCACTGTGCTCCCTTCGTCTGCTCTGCATCTAACTGCTGCTGGTCACTGTGGCTGCTCATGACCCCTCTTCAGAGCACACCACATCCATCCAGCGAGTGTTGGTTCTGTGAGCACCGCCCGCCCTGCTCCCTGCCCGCCCTGCTCCCTGCCCACCCTGCCTACAGCCGCCTCGCGCTCCAGCGTCCGTGTGTGGGGCAGCTTGGACCCAGATCTCCCTGTTAAAGCGGCAGAACTTCATTGGAGGAAGTCTGACCCCGGTGCCGAGTGTGGGACGGGACGGGTGTGGGTCAGCCCAGGCCTGTGGGCTGGGCCGCATGGTTCTGCGGTGCCGAGTGTGGGACGGGACGGGTGTGAGTCAGCCCAGGCCTGTGGGCCGGGCCGCGTGGTCCCGCGGTGCCAGGAAGGAGTCCAGACCTGAGCCTGGCGTTCGAGGCCCTTTGCGCCGTGCCCCCCAGCGCAGTCCAGCCTGCCACGGAAGCCTCTGCTCCCGACTCAGACCTAAGGAAATGTGCTGGCCACGCAGTTACAGCCCCCAAGACGTCCCCGTCCTGATCCCCAGGATCTGTCGCCATGTCGCCTCTCATGGCAGACGGGACCTGCAGATGGGACTGAGTGACAGACCCGAGACGGGAGAGCGTCCTGGGTGACCTGGAGACCCAGTGTCCTCACAGGGCCCTCACGAGAGGAGGCGGGAGGGTGAGAGCCAGAGAGAGACAGGAAGAGCCTGCGCTGTGGCCATGAAGGGGGAGGAAGGGGCCCCAAGCCAAGGGATGCAGGTGCCTCTGGACACTTGGAAAGGCAGGAACTGGGTTTTACCCTGGAGCCCCCGGGAGGGACCTGCCCTGCCCACCCTTGATGTTACTTTTTCCTTGTATTAATACATTGCACACGATGAAACTGAAGAAATCTTAACATTGTTATAAATGAGAGGAATGGCATCTATAATATAAGGTAGGAAAGAGTTACCTAAATCTCAAGCACATAGGGGCCACCTCCACAACTTTAATCATGTCTACAATACATCTGAATTTATTATTTATGATTTCAAGCAATTCACTTTTTTTTTTTTTCGAGACTGAGTCTTACTCTATTTCCCAGGCTAGAGTGCAGTGGTGCGATCTTGGCTCACTGCAATCTCCACCTCCCAGGTCCAAGCGATTCTCCTGCCTCAGCCTCCCAAGTAGCTGGGATTACAGGCACCCACCACCATGCCTGGATAATTTTTGTATTTTTAGTAGAGACGGGTTTTCACCACGTTGGCTAAGCTGGTCTCAAACTCCTGACCTCAAATGATCTGCCGGCCTCAGCCTCCCAAAGTGCTGGGATTACAGGCGTGAGCCACTGCACCTGGTGAGAAATTCACTTTAAAAAAAATTTTCCTAAATAAGAATAACTATGAAATTCCAGACTTGGTTAGTTCATTAGATTTTTTCTAACACATATGAAAAGAAAGGATAATTATTACCTAAAATCACCGTGCATACTGGTGATACATTTGACACACTTAAAAATCAGAAAGTATTACCCTACTAGTTGAGATTGAAGATGGGATTTAACCTGGCTCTAGCCACAGGATTTTAGACAAGTTTGTCACCTTTCTGGACCTTGGTTTCATCATTAAAAGAATTGAAATACCACCCCAAACCTGTTAGAACTAATAGACAAATTCAGTAAAGTTGCAAGATGCAAAGTCAAAATGCAAAAATCAGTAGCATTTTCATACACTAACAACAAGCTATCAAACAAAAAAAAAAGCAGGCAAGCAATCCCATTTATAGTAGTTAAAAAGAAGTTAAATACCTAGGAGTACATTTAACCAAGGAAGTGAAAGATCTCTACACTGAAAATTCTAAAACATTGATGAAAGGAACTGAAGATACAAATAAATGGAAAGTCATACCATGTTCGTGTATTGAAAGATTTAACATTGTTTAAATATCCATACTACCCAAAGCAATCTACAGATTCAACGCCATCCCCATCATAATTCCACTGATAGAGCAGGACGCGGTGGCTCACGCCTGTTATCCCAGCATTTTTGGAGGCCAAGGCGGGTGGATCACCCGAGGTCGGGAGTTCAGGACCAGCCTGACCGACATGGAGAAACCCCGTCTCTACTAAAAATACAAAATTAGCCAAGCGCGGTGGCCCATGCCTGTAATCCCAGCTACTCAGGAGGCTGAGGCAGGAGAATCGCTTGAACCCAGGAGGCAGAGGTTGCGGTGAGCCAAGATGGCACCATTGCACTCCAGCCTGGGCAACAAGAGTGAAACTCCATCTCAAAATAATAATAATAATTCCAACGATATTTTTTCTCAGAAATTAAAAAAAGGTCCTAAAATTTGTATGGCACTTTGAGGGGCCGGGGCAGGCGGATCACTTGAGGTCAGGAGTTTGAGACCAACCTAGCCAACATGGTGAAACTCTGTCTCTACTAAAAATACAAAAGTTAGCCAGGCATGGTGGTGCCTGCTTGTAATCCCAGCTCCTTGGGAGGCTGAGGCAGGAGAATCGCTTGAACCCTGGAGGTGGAGGGAGAGAAAGAAAAGAAAAAGAAGAGAAGAGAAGAGAAAAGAAGAGAAGAGAGGAGGGAAGGAGGGAGGGTGGAAGGAGGGAAGGAAAGAAGGAGAAAGAAAAAAAAGAAAGAAAGGAAAGAAAGAGAAAGAGACAGAGAGAAAGGAAGGAAGAAGGAAGGAAAGAAGGAAGGAAGGGAGGGAGGGAAAATAAAGCAAAGAAAGAAAGAAACTTTGTAAACTATAACACGTAAAGCACGAGTACAGTTTTCCTGGAAGGTTTGTGATTGCCCACATTGCAGCCTGTGCTCCTCAAACTTGACCACACGGATGGATAGACCACTTTGAGTAGCAAAATAGAGAAAATTTAGAACTAGAAATCACATGGTTCAGCCTTGATTTCTGAGGCTTAGGGTTGGTTTCTATATGTACCAACACCGTCAATAAGAAAAACTGCTAGGCACTGTTCCTGGGAGGTTAGTAGTTAACGTAAATAGTATTTGGAGTCATAACACAATCTGGCAAAGAGCATTGTTCCAGGGCTGAAAATGCTGATGGAATTAGCCAACTGACCTATCCACATACTCCTCCCTCCTGGAGAAGAAAAATTAGGCATTAGGTCTTTTGGAAGTAAAAAGAACTCAATACTTTTCAAATATTTATTTTGTTCTGGAAACTGATATAAAATATCCAAAATCCACAACTGCTCTTTGAGGTGACCATTATCCCCATTTATAGTTGAAGATACTGTAAAATATTATAAAGATGAGGATACTGGCTGGGCACGGTGGCTCACACCTGTAATCCCAGCACTTCAGGAAGCTGAGGCTGGAGGATGGCTTGAGCCCAGGAGTTCAAGAACAGCCTGGGGCAACATGGCCAGACCCAGTCTCTACAAAAAATTAGCCAGGCGTGGTGGCACATGCCTGTGATCCCCGCTACTGGGGAGGCCGAAGTGGATCCCCTGAGCGCAGAGATGTCCAGGCTGCAGTGAGCCGTGATCATGCCACTGTTCTCTAGCGTGGGCCACAGAGTACCATCCTATCTCAAAAAAAAGGAAAAGAAAAGGACAATAACACATCACCTCATTCATTCATTCTATATAAATACATAAATAAGATACTACATGGCAGAGAATCCCTGCCAAGATCTTCAAAATCAACCCTAAGCAAATAGTGGAAGGACAAGAGAGAGACACATGGATTCCTAACACTAAGCAGGGAAATTAGGGAATTTCTCACTACCCCCTCCTGAAGACTACTGAAATTAGTGTGGGGATGTAGCCTGGGCATCATGAAGAACTGGTTGGGCAGCCTTTACATTCTGCTCTTGTTCCCTCAAGTTGCCTTGAGAGAGACAATCATCAGCCTGACTCCTTCAGCATGACAGTTAACAGTGCCCGGAGCAGTGTCCACCCATATCAGCAACACAAACTCTTCTGGGGCATGGGAGAGAATTCACAAAAACAGACACAGCCCTCAGGGAGTTCCTTCACCATGCTTCCAACCAAATCGCCAGGACTGTAGATTATCTTATTTCCTCCTAAGGGTTTAAAAGTGAAAACTCCAGCCAAAGGAGGGGCTAGTGGATTGGCCTCAGACAGGGATTCACTAAAGGGTCTGTGATCCCTGGATTCTCAGTCCTCACATCGCTGGGACCAATACAGATGAGGCTGGCCTTGGCCCCTCCTGGTATGTATGACCAAATATTTTCCCAAGGGAAAATGAGCCCATGGCCAAATAACTGGACAGTTGAGGAGGAAAAGTCTACACAAGCAGCACGTACCATCTGATCACACATGTTGAAGCAGAAGGTCCCAAAATCTAAAAATGCTTCTTAAATGGGAGATAAGACAAAATGTTAGCAATATGCAGCAAGAATAAGCACCATAAAAAAACTAAGTGAAAATATTAGGTAGGAAAAATAAAATAGTTAAAACAAAGAATTTGATAAATGGAAATTTATCAAACTTGACAAATGAAATATAATGGATATAATTGAAGAAAGAATATATGAACACATGATTGTGGCAGTCTCACAATAAGACCAGAACATATGAAATAGAGAAGGAAAGCAAAAGCTTGGAAATGTGGATGATAAACATAAAAGTGTGAACACCTGAGCAATAAATTCAGCTGGCGTAAGAAGTAAAAATAGAGTGGAGGAAATACTTGAACAAATAATGGAGATACATTTCCAAAAAACATGACCTTATTTGAAAGGACTTATAAAGAGCTAACAAGAGATAAAGAAAAATCAATTCCTAGGTACAACTATAAAATTTAAAAATAATAAGTAGAAAATAACAATAAATAAAAATAATGAGGAGACTGGGCACAGTGGCTTATGCCTGTAATCCCAACACTTTGGGAGGCCAAGGTGGGAAGATCACTTGAGGCCAGGAGTTCGAGACAAGCCTGAACAACATTTTGAGACTCTATCTATCTCTACAAAAAAATTTTTTAAAAATTAGCTAGTATGGTGGCACTTGCCTATAGTCCTAGCTACTGGGGAGGCTGAGGCAGGAGGATCACTTTAGCCCAGGAGGTCAAGGCTGCAGTGAGCTGTGATCACACACCACTGCACTCCAGCCTGGGCCATAGAGTGAGACCCTCTCTCAAAATAATAATAATAATAATAATAATAATAAAGGCAAGGAGAAAGCTCTAAAAGCTTCCAGAAGGAGAACAGATCTTCAAATGAATGACACTGAGATAGACATCAAGTAGCTACATGAGATGCTAGGAGACTGTAGTATAATGGTTAACTGTAACTACACAGTAGTTATAAAGTATTAGGAGACAGTAATTTTGAAGGTAGAATTTTATTTATTTATTTATTTATTTATTTATTGAGACAGAGTCTCGATCTGTTGTCCAGGCTGGAGTGCAGTGATGCAATCTTGGCTCACAGCAACCTCCACCTCCTAGGTTCCAGTGATTCTCCTGCTTCAGCCTCCTGAGTAGCTAGGATTACAGGCACCTGCCACCATGCCCAGCTAATGTTTGTATTTTTAGTGGAGAGGAGGTTTCACCGTGTTCACCAGGCTGGTCTCAAACTCCCAACCTCAGGTGATCCACCTGCCTCAGCCTCCCAAAGTGCTATGATTACTGGTGAGCCACTGCCCTGGTCTTGAAGGTAGAATTTTATATTCAGCCAAATTATCATACAAATGGGAGAGAGTGATGGGAAAAATCACCTGCATTCAAGGGCTCAGAGCACTTGCCACACACAGATGCACATTAAAAACACTTTCAGAAGAAGATCTCAGAAAATGAAAGGAAAACAACCCAGGCAGTGCAGCAGGAGGCATACAGGAAGAAGAGAGTAGACAGTCATCAAAGAAAACTAAAAAGAGAGATGATATTGCTTTCAAAACAATCCTGGTTTAAAACTATATTTGTTCTATACAACTTCCACAGTGGCACATGAATGTGTGTATGAGTGTTGGGGGGGATAAATTAACTGGGCAGGAGAGTAATGCTGAACCAGTTGCATTATTTTATATTATTATTATTTTTTTTTTGAGATGGAGTCTCACTCTATCACCGAGGCTGGAGTACAGTGGTGTGATCTTGGCTCACAGCAGCCTCTGCCTCTTGGGTTCCAGAGATTCTCCTGCCTCAGCCTCCAGGGTAGCTGGGATTATAAGCCCATGCCACCACGCCTGGCTAATTTTTTTTTTTTTTTTTTTTGAGACGGAGTCTTGCTCTGTTGCCCAGGCTGGAGTACAGTGGTGCCATCTCGGCTCACTGCAAGCTCCACCTCCAGGGTTCATGCCACTCTCCTGCCTCAGCCTCCCGAATAGCTGGGACTACAGGCACCTGCCACCATGCCTGGCTAATTTTTTTGTATTTTTTAGTAGAGATGGGGTTTCACCGTGTTAGCCAGGATGGTCTCCATCTCCTGACCTCGTGATCTGCCCACCTTGGCCTCCCAAAGTGCTGGGATTACAGGTGTGAGCCACCGTGCACAGCCAATTTTTGTATTTTTAGTAGAGATGGGGTTTCAACATGTTGGCCAGGATGGTCTCGAACTCCTGACCTCAAGTGATTCACCCACCTCAGCCTCCCAAAGTGCTGAGATTATAGGCGTGAGCCACTGTGCCTGGCCTGTACTGGCTGCATTATTAAGGGAAATATAGATGCTAAAAAATGTAAGAAAGCAATTGGAATAAATATTAAGTGAGGAATTTGATGCAACTACCATAAGAATAAAAATAGAATCTATGTATAATTGTTTTTATTTAGAAAAAAATATTTTTCCTTTACTTGTTGACAATTTTTCAACAAGAGCTGAGTTGCCTACATTCCATGTTGCTCTCTTGGAGTGGGAAGAAATCTGTCTTCAAAACAGCATGAGAGCCAACTGGAATCTGCATGGTGTGTGAACAAGACAGGTGACAATAGAAAAAGAAAGCCCAGGCTGGCCACTTAGCGTAGCTCATCTTGGATGCCTCCAAACACATCTTAAATGTGCTCAACTTAGCTAGAATTGCATTAAATGGCACAGGATAAGAGATGAAATCATGTTTGAGCTCTGCTTGTAATCAGAATGCTGGAAGGGACAGCAGAAATCTCCTCCCCCAACTCCCACCATGGAGGGAACTAGGGCATGTGAAGGAAGGCAACCACCAATGTCACACAGGTAGCTAATTTGGTGGCAGACCTAGGTCCCTGGACACCTCGATATTTCACCAAGCTGTCTGTCAGTGGTGTTGGATGAAACATCCAAAGTAATATTCTCAATATTCTCAACAGCATGCCTCACCTCCCAAATATTTCACAAATATTATCCAAGGATGATGTATTAAGAGTGAGAATAGTATCTATGATTGTTAACTGCCTTAAACCCCCACATCCTGTTCATGTTACTGGCACCTGCCTTTGATACCGTATTCATAGCAATGTACAAATATTGTAAACACTCTGCTGACCCAGGGGTTTTCTTGCCATTGGCTAACGGTGCAGCATTAATACGTTGCACATGTACACAGAATGGCAGTAGTTACATCATTTATGAAGCTTTAGCATCTGCACAGCCAGAAAGCTTGAGGGCGTATGTTCTGCATGTCAGAGTATTTCCTAGGAAACTGAAAAGAAATACATTATGAAATTTCAGTTTTCGATGTGTCACTAGTGTTGTTCTGGTGTCCTGTCATGCCTGCTGCAAAACACACTTTGACCAGGGAGGGATGCCTTATGAAATCCCACTATATCATTTAAATCTGCAGGAGTGCCACAGAATTGCTTCCGTGTTATTAACAGGAAGATAAAACATGAATTAAAAACTCACTATATGCCGGCTGTTATGCCAAGAGCCTTGCTTGCATTCTTTAATTTAATTCTCACTTTAAACCCTAGGCAGTAGGTGCTGCTAACCCATTTTTCCTAGTTAGAAAACTAGGGCCAGCCAGGCACGGTGGCTCACGCCTGTAATCCCAACACTTTGGGAGGCCAAGGTGGGTAGATCACCTGAGGTCAGGAGTTCAAGACCATCTCTACTAAAAATACAAAAATTAGCCAGGCATGGTGGTGCACACCTGTAGCCCCAGGTACTCGGGAGGCTGAGGGAGGAAAATCGCTTGAACCTGGGAGGCGGAAGTTGTGGTGAGCCAAGACGTGCCACTATATTCCAGCCTGGGCAACAGAGTAAGACTCCATCTAACAAAAAAAAAGAGAGAAAACTGGGGCCCAGTGAATTAAGTACCTTTAAGTACCTTGTTTACTGTCAGAGCTAGTGAGCGTAAAAACAAAAACTAAAACTAAAAAACCTAGTGAGCGGTAGGAACCAGGAATCAAACCTAGATTTCAAGGCCTGCGTTTGTACCATGTGTTCACAGCCAAACTATTGTAAATTGCAGAGGTGACTGTAGCATAAAATCGCTCCCTGTTATTAATATATTCACAGTGAAATAGGTTTTCCTGTTGCTATGGTTTGAATGTGTCCCTGAAAAGTTCATGTGTGGGGAACTTTGTTCCCAATGCTGCAGTGTTGAGAAGTGGGCCGTTGGGAGGTGATAGAGTCCTTCATGAATGGATTGATTCATTCATGGATTCATGGACTAATAAGGGAAAGTGTTAGTTACCACAAAAGTGAGTCTGTTATAAAAGCCAAATTGTTTGCCCCCACTGAAGTACAGAAAAAAAAAAAAGAAAGAAAGAAAGGAAAAAGAAAAGCCAGTTTGGTCATCTCTCCTGAGCCTCCTTGCCGTGTGATGCCCTGTACTGACTTGGGACTCTGAAGAGGCCCCACTGGCAAGAAGGCCCTCACTAGATGTGACCCTGCAACCTCGGGCCTCCAGACTCCAGAACTGTAAAAAATAAATTTCTTTCATTTGTGAAGTACCCAGTCTCAGGTATTCAGTCATAGCAACAGAAAACAGACACCTGTGAAAGACATATTTAAAATGGACTCTACCATTGCATTTCTTATGTGGAAATTATTACATTTCTACCTCATGATTCTCCTGTTTTCTCACCAGAAGGAGTTAATTTAAGAGGAGGGGGAAGCTGGGCGCACCATCTCAGCTCACTGCAACATTTGCCTCCCAGGTCCAGGCGATTCTCATGCCTCAGCCTCCAAGTGGCTGGGATTACAGGCCTGCACCACCATGCCTGGTTAACTTTTGTATTTTTAGTACAGACAGGGTTTTACCATGTTGCCCAGGCTGGTCTTGAACTCCTGACCTCAGGTGATCCACCTGCTTCAGCCTCCCAAAGTGCTGGGATTACAGGTGTGAGCCACCGTGCCCAGCCTCATTTCACCTCTTGAAGTTGAGTTTTTTCGTGAGGCAGTTACACTTGATTTATAACGTTCCTCTCAGCTTTAAAATTCCATAACATTCCAGAAGCACTATCTACTAGTGAAACAATTTACTGGGAGAAGTAGTGAGTCACCTGTCACTGGAAGCATCCAAGCAGAGTGAGAATAGCCAGTTGTCTGATACGCTGTAGAGAGAATGCCTACATTAGGTAGGAGGTTAATATTTGATTTCAATAATTAAGCCAATAATAAAAAATAGCACTGTGTATGTAATATGTGCCCAGCACTGTTCTAAGCATTTACACACGTCTCATTTGATCTTTTCGGTAACTGCAAGGGGAGTGAGTACTATCCCCATTGTACAGAGGATACTCAGATCAGGGGCAGCACTAACCAGAGATCTCACAGCTAGAGAGAGATGGAGATTGGAAATCAGATTGCTGTGGCCCCCAGCAAGTCCTAATCACCACCCAATTCTGTCAGCAGCCTCGGGGTTCTGGGATGGGCATGTCTTCCTGCTGGCCTGGGATCTAGGTGCAAGGTGACGTGCCTGTCTCCGAGGCAGGGAATTGAGCATGGAATGCAGACAGCAGGCTTGCCAACAAGGCCACTTTCCCATGGCCTGCAGCAGAAAGGGGCTGCCTTCCACTGCTTGGGCCGCAAATGCTCTGAGCCCTTCACCGGCAGCCTTATTTTACAGAAGGCGAAAACTAACACCCAGAAACGGCAAGCTACCTACCCAAGGTGACAGAACAAACAAGCGGCGCAGCTGGGAAACATCTGCCTGGAGTCCTCACTTCCAGGCCAGTGCTTGATGTTCTGTTTTGTTTTTGTCTAAATCACATTACTGCAATCACTTACATGTGACAGTCCCTCAGTTTTCTGTTCTGAATATACATATTTTCTAATCAAGGCCTATGCATCGACTACAGCAAATTGGAGATTCCCAAGAGTGGCAATTATTCAAAGTGAAACTCTCTGCCTATGATATTCTAAAAGTGCTAATCTAACCTCACCCCTGTGCCACAAGAAACTCATCTCTTGTTGGTCCTGAATCCACACTTCTACTCCTGTGAGGCAAGTTTCCTCACTAACATTGACCCCCAAATTACACATTAACCTTTGCCCCAGCTGTCACCCAGCAGAATTCCCTCCGCAGTCCTCTCTGCTTATCTGGCCTCCTGGGAACTCACGATCAAACAGCACTGAGAATTCAACAATTGTTTCTTTCTTCTTCTTTTTTTCTCAAGATCTGCTTTTAGGAGAAGCAATCATTTCAACACTGCATTACAAATGAAATTATACCTCAGTCAGAAACAAGCAACCCCATTCCCCACATAAGCTACTATTATTACTATTTTTTGGACACGGAGTTTCACTCTGTTACCCTGGCTGGAGTGTCGTGGTGCCATCTTGACTCACTGCAACCTCTGCCTCCCAGGTTCAAGCAATTCTCCTGCTTCAGCCTCCCAAGTAGCTGGGATTACAGGCGCCTGCCACCATGCCCAGCTAATTTTTGTATTTTTTTAGAAGAGACAGGGTTTCACTATGTTGGCCAGGCTGGTCTCAAACTCCTGACCTCAAGTGATCCACCCACCTTGGCTTCCCAAAGTGTTGGGATTACAGGCATGAGCCACTGCACCCATCCTTTTTTTTTTTTTTTTTTTTTTTTTTTAATGAACAATATGTACTTTCAGATCACATGTTGGTTGGGGATCATCCTCTAAGATGCACATTCATGTTCTGGGGGATGACACAGTCAGAAACAGGTTTCAGAATCCAGTGTGACCTTGCGCAGATCTTTCATCTGTTCTCAATCACATTCGTAAAACATAGGCAAAGACTGTGGCGACCTCACAAAGAATGTTTGCTGAAAGGAGAAAGGAGTGGTTTCTGGGCCAATCCATTCTCACCCTGTCGAAGTGAGACCCCATGTCTCAGTTCGTCCTCAAGTGTAGTTGGAGATTGTCATCAACATCATCCCCCTGGCCCGCCGCCTGTTGGCATCAAGGTCACCTGCAATGGGTCTTCCACACTGAGGGACTGTGCCCTTTGCCACTCAGCTAGGACCCAAAGCTCTGTTCCCCACAAAAGTCATAAAGGGATATTAATGGAAATACCGGCAAATCTTACAATATAGAAATATAAAAAAGTTCTGTGTTAAAACTATTGTAAGCAAACTGAGAAAACAATCACGAAACTGGGAGAAATACGTGCAAGAAGTATGTGCAATCATTATCACAGGCAGAAGTGAACTTCCTAATACATAAACAGCTTCCACTATTCAATAAGAAGAAGCCTACCAACTCAAAAAGAATAAAGAGAAGTAAAGGATATAAACATCGAGGTGACAGAAAAGGAAATACAAATAGTTCTCAACATTTTATTTTATTTTTTTTTTAATTAGAAAAATTATCAGGCACGATGGCTCATGCCTGGAATCCCAGCACTTTTGGAGGCCAAGGCAGGCAGACCACGAGGTCAAGAGATCGAGACCATCCTGGCCAATATTGTGGAACCTCGTTTCTACTAAAAATACAAAAATTAGCTGGGCGTGGTGGTGGGTGCCTATAATCTCAGTTACTCAGGAGGCCGAGGCAGGACAACCACTTGAACCTGGGAGCCCGGAGGTTACAGTGAGCCGAGATCGCACCACTGCACTTCTGCCTGGCGACAGAGTGAGCCTCTGTCTAAAACAAAACAAGACAAAGCAAAACAAAACAACAACAAACAAAAACTAATGAACAAACAAAAAACAACAACAAAAAATACTAAGAGAACAATTTTCCACCTATCGTGTTGAGGAACATATTTAAGAGTTTTATGGCCGGATGCGGTGGCTCACGCCTGTAATCCTAGCACTTTGGGAGGCCGAGGCAGGTGGATCATCTGCGTTTGGGAGTTTGAGACCAGCCTGACCAACATGGAGAAACCCCATTTCTACTAAAAATACAAAATTAGCCGGGCATGGTGGCGCATGCCTCTAATCCCAGCTACTCGGGAGGCTGAGATGGGAGAATCGCTTGAATCTGGGAGGCGGAGCTTGTGATGAGCCGAGATTGTGCCATTGCACTCCAGCCTGGGCAACAAGAGTGAAACTCCATCTCAAAAAAAAAAAAACAAAAAGGGTTTTATGACATGCTTGTTAGAGCTGTGTGAGGAGAAAAGCATTTCCATACACTGAGGATGAGAGTGTATATTAAAGTCACTTCTGTAAGGCAATTGGTATTATCAATCAAAATCACAAATGCACAAACCCTTTGACTCAGGAATACAGATATATTCTGATGCATGCCAAAAATGTATGGACAGGATTTTTCATTGCAAAATTGTTTGTCATCTTCTTATACAGTGTATGAATACAAGAACTCTGGAAATGTACACCCATATTATTGTATAATGCAAGCATACATTTTTATCCTGCTTGTATGTGTTTTTTCCTAAACTTATACATACTTACTGATAAAATAAGCTAGCATTGCTTTTACATAATGTTTAAATATGTAAATGTCAATCTGTGTTTAGCAAAATTGATTTATTGCACTGATAAATTTTATTTCAAAAGTTATCTTTTGGCTGGGTGAGGTCGCTCACACCTGTAACCCCAGCACTGTGGGATGGCGAGGTGGGTGGGTCACCTGAGGTCAGGAGTTTGAGACCAGCGTGACCAATATAATGAAATTCCATCTTTACTAAAAATATAAAAATTTGCCAGATGTGGTGGTGTGGGCCTGTAGTCCCAGCTACTCAGGAGGAGGCTGAGACAGGAGAATCGCTTGAACCTGGGAGGCAGAGGTTGCAGTGAGCCGAGATTGCACCACTGCACTCCAAGCCTGGGCAACAGAGTGAAACTCCGTCTCAAAAAAAAAAAAAAGTTATCTTTCATGGTATGTCCACTTTAGAATAATTTCAAAGTTCTTTAGGTAACTCAAAACCTTGTACTCATTTAATTGATGAATATTTGCTGGGTACATAAATAATTTCTAGGAAAAATGAAAGACTAAAACTTGCATTATGAAGCATAATTTAAGTGTATAAACTTTTGCTTCTTTATTTTTATTTATTTTTTTATTTTATTTTATTTTATTTTTTATACTTTTTTTCCTTTTTGTGGAGATCAGGGTCTTGCTATATTGCCCAGGCAGGTCTCGAACTCCTGGGCTGAAGCTATTCTCCCACCTCTGCCTCCCTAAGAGCTGGGATTATAGGCGTGAGCCACCATGCCCAGCCTTCTTCTTCTTCTTATTTTTTGAGATGGAGTTTCACTCTTGGTTGGCCAGGCTGGAGTGCAACGACACGATCTCGGCTCACTGCAACCTCCACCTCCTGGGTTCAAGTGATTCTCCTGCCCCAGCCTCTGGAGTAGCTGAGATTACAGGCACCTGCCACCACACCAGGCTAATTTTGTATTTTTAGTAGAGACAGGATTTCGCCATGTGGACCAGGCTGGTCTTGAACTCCTGACGTCAGGTGATCTGCTTGCCTCGGCCTCCCAAAGTGCTGGGATTACAGGCATGAGCCACCAGCCTGGCCCTTGCTTCTTTTTTTATATGCTATGAAGAGCTTACATCTTTGAATCTGTTAATGAATGTGTTTCTTTTTGCCACTTGGAGAAGTTATACCGTAAGGGATTCATATGGCTGCAGAGAGTTGTGTCACGTGCATTCATGAGCTTTGCTTGTCTGTTATATGTTAAGTGACAGTCACAGTTACAAGTGTCCAACTTCCCATGTTCTCTATGAAATAGAATTTGCTTTACTTAAAAGTTATCATTAACGTGAGTGATTGACACTATGCTTTGGAGCAATAGTTTCACAGAAATACAACTGTGTATGTGTTTCTGTTTTGGTTTTGTTTTGTTTTTTGAGACAGAGTCTCACTCTGTCTCTAAGGCTGGAATGCAATGGCATGATCTTAGCTCACTGAAACCTCTGCCTCGAGGGTTCAAGTGATTCTTCTCTCTCAGCCTTCCTAGTAGCTGAGATTACAGGTGCCCACCACCACACGGAGCTAATTTTTAGTAAAAATGGGGTTTCACCATGTTGGCCAGGCTGGTCTACTACTTCTGACCTCAGGTGATGCACCCACCTTGGCCTCCCAAAGTGTTGGGATTACAGGAGTGAGCCACTGCCCCTGGGTATGCTTCTGTTTTTTAAGGAAAATAAAGTACTGTAGTTTTGTCTTAAAGCTGCATTACTTAGATTAGGTTTGGGGCAGGGGGTTTGGGAGTTTGTTTTCAGTTGGTTTGTTTGGTGGAATCTCTTTACACGCCTCCAACATAATGAGGACACCAAAGAGCTTTTTTTGTGTATTATAGCTATTAGTATTTACCGTTAAACATTTAAACATAACTTTCTAAAAAATATTTTTTCCTTCCTCTCAGCACGTACCTATAAAACATATATATATATATTTTTTGAGATGGCATCTTGCCCTGTCACTGAGGCTGGAGTCCAGTGGCGTGATCTCGGCTCACTGAACTAGAGATCTCCCCTGTTCAAGCTATTCTCGTGCTTCAGCCTCCTGAGTAGCTGGGACTACAGGCACCTGCCACCACACCTGCTTAATTTTTGTGTTTTTATTAGAGACGGGGTTTCACCATGTTGGCCAGGCTGATCTTGAACTCCTGACCTCAAGTGATCCATCCACGTGGGCCTCCCAAAGTGCTGGGATTACAGGCATGAGCCACCACACCTGGACGCTATAAAACATAACTTTTAAGAAAGCTTATTTAATGATTCATTTAAAAATAGCAACAATGAGTGAAGTACAATAAATACACCTCAGCAGCATTATGAAATTAGTTCTGACCTCATGGGCCCCTCGAGATTGGTCCTAAAGTCAAGGGTGAGTTTACTGTAGAATGCAAAAGAGCATGCTGACATGAATTTTTTTTTTTTTTTTTGTGATGGAGTCTAGCTCTCTTGCCCAGGCTGGAGTGCAGTGGCACGATCTCGGCTCATTGCGACCTCCACTTCTCCTGTTCAAACAATTCTCCTGCCTCAACCCCCTGAGTAGCTGGGATTACAGGCACGCACCACCATACCCAGCTAACTTTTGTATTTTTAGTAGAGATGAGGATTCACCATGGTGGCAAGGCTGGTATTATGTATATATATATAAAAAAAATATTTGAGTCTGAAATATGTTAAACACTATGAAATGTGTTTAAGATCTTATAAAAGTTTGCTTTTATAACAATATACACTTTATCATATAAAATATATATAATATATAATATTTTACAATATATAATGCATATAAAATACATCATATGCATTTTAACACTTTAATTTACTAAAATTCTTAAAAAAATTTTTTTAATATTCATGGTCTTGTTTCTCTGGTTTACTGTTTGCTGTCTTCACCTATACTATGAAGGGTTATTCTTTTTTTTCTATGTAAATCTACCTAGATAGCAAAGATTCAGTGTTTTACCAGAATAATTTTTTGATTTTCATGTTGATTTTATGATGCCTTTGATTATTTAAAGAAACAACATTTGTTATTTAGGAGAGGACTGAAGTTCTTTACAATCGTGTTATTTTCTATATTTTAATTTTAATTTAATTTATTTGGGTTTTTATTCTTTTTTTTTTTTTTGAGACAGGGTTTCACTCTTGTTGCTCAGGCTGGAGTGCAGTGACATGATCTCTGCTCACTGCTGCCTCAGCCTCCTGGATTCAAGCGATTCTCCTGCCTCAGCCTCCTGAGTAGTTGGGATTATAGGTGCCCACCACCACGCTCAGCTAATTTTTTCTATTTTTAGTAGAGATGGCGGGGTTTCACCATGTTGGCCAGGCTGGTCTTCAACTCCCGACCTCAGGTGATCCACCTGCCTCAGCCTCCCAAAGTGCTGGGATTACAGGAGTGAGCCATGTGCCCTGCCTATTAAATTAAATTAATTAATTTATCTTTTCAGACGGAGTCTCCCTCTGTTGCCCAGGCTGGAGTGCAGTGGTGTGATCTCAGCTCACTGCAACCTCTGCTTCCTGGGTTCAAGCAATTCTTCTGTCTCAGCCTCCCTAGTAGCTGGGACTACAGGCGTGCCATGCCTGGCTAATTTTTGTACTTTTAGTAGAGACAGGGTTTCACCATATTGGCCAGGATGGTCTTGAACTCCTGATCTGGTGATCCACCTGCCTCGGCCCCCAAGACTGCTGGGATTACAGGCGTGAGCCACCACACCAGGCTGCCCA
This sequence comes from Nomascus leucogenys, assembly GCF_006542625.1. Lineage (NCBI taxonomy): Eukaryota > Metazoa > Chordata > Mammalia > Primates > Hylobatidae > Nomascus > Nomascus leucogenys. The sequence goes on along the minus strand of NW_022095784.1, from coordinate 183,770 downwards.
GCCTATTTTTAAATGTTGTATTGACCCTTACAAATGGGTAGGCAAATATTATTTCTCAGACACCTATGATCCTACATTAAGTGTTCAAATCTCCTGACAATTTTGGATTTTGCATTTCCAAAATTCCTAAATGTGAAATAAAATAAAATAAAAGGAATGATAGCTGAGCTTTCCCAGACATACCATTGAAAATCACAAAAGATTTGTTACTTCCCCTTATGAAAAGAGAGGTGCCAGAAATAAACAGGTGTATTTGATATGTTACTATTGTTGAATTACCCAGGAATAGATGAGGTTATTTTTTATCAAAAGAGAGGGAAAGTGTAGGAAAAATTTCCTTTCAATAGAAAATTAAATATTGCCTATAGCACACCCTTTCACATTATCTGCTTTTGATTCCATGGGAGTTACTTTACAGCTTGTAAAATGTAGATAACTGATATAAATGAAAAATAATTCTTGGCTCTAGACCTGTACATTTAGTCCTACCAGTAGAGGTTCAATTGACTTCATTTTGCCACCCTGGAAGAAGCTGGCTTGAGCTCTGTTGGTGCATTTGTTACAACATTCCTTTGCTCCATATAAATGTAGCTTTTTTGACCTCTCTTTTTAGTCAGTTATAATCTGCTGTTTGAGAGTCATGATTTTATTTATTTTTTTTGAGACAGGGTCTTGCTCTATCATCCAGGCTTGAGTGCAGTGATGCAAGCTTGGCTCACTGCAGCCTTGACCTCCTGGGCTCAAGTGATTCTCTGAACTCAGCCTTCTGAGTAGCTAGAACTACACACTTGAGCCACCATGCCTGGCTAATTTTTTATTATTATTAATTATTATTATTATTATTTTGTAGAGGGGGTTGCACTATATTGCCCAAGCTGGTCTTGAACCCCTGGCCTTAAGTGATCTTCCCACCTCAGTCTCCCAAAATGCTGCTATTACAGTCATGAGCCGCCACTTCAGGCTGATGATTTTTATCCTTTTTAATAAATGTATCTTTTAACAATGAGGACAATGGAAGTTAATTCATTACAAATGATGGAAGCCTGTTGCATTATAGTTTAATTCTCTTCCTTAATCCTTGTTGTGAATACCTGGAAGACAGTAACTGAAAGACCATTAGCTGGTATTAAGCTTCAACAACTCTGGAATATAGCCCCATCTCCTACCTAGGGTAGCCCCTGGCAAGTTACTTTCCTCCCCTACATCTGTGCAGCCTCCTAGTTGGGTGGGGCTAAAATAATCTCTTCCCACTCTACACCAGCAGGTGGGACTGGATCAAGAGTCCTAGGCCTGAAAAAAAAAAAAAAAAGAAAGAGAAGAGAAGAAAAAAGAAAAAGAAAGGAGAAGAAAAAAGAAAAAGAAAGAAAGAAGAAAAAAGAAAAGAAAAACGAAACAAAAGGAAAAGAGCAGGAAAAAGAAAAAATCAAACTTGTGAAAAGAAGGGGGAAGCCAGGTGCGGTGGCTCATGCCTTTAATCCCAGCACTTTGGGAGGCCAAGGCGGGTAGATCATTTTAGGTCAGGAGTTCGAGACCAGCCTGGCCAACATGGTGAAATCCCCGTCTCTACTAAAAATACAAAAATTAGCTGAGCGTGGTGGCACACACCTGTGGTCCCAACTACTTGGGAGGCTGAGGCAGGAGAATCACTTGAACCCAGGAGATGAAGGCTGCAGTGAGCCGAGATCACCATTACACTCCAGCCTGGGCAACAGAGTGAGACTCCGCCAAAAAAAAAAAAAAAAAAAGAAAGAAAAGAAAGAAAAGAAGGGGGAATAAAAGAAAATTAAACAGGAGTCTCAGTCCTGGAGGGAAAATATCAATCCTAGTCTGGAAAGGAAGAGAAGCAGAGCAGGTTTAGAGGTTGGTCCTATTCATTTTATGGGGCCCCTGCAGCAGCTGAGTTGAAATGAAGATAAAATGAAGCTTAGAGCCAGGAGATGAATATTTTAAAAAACTTTTTACTGATGAATAACGTATATACATTTTGAGAATTATACACACCCACGAAACCAGCAGCCAGACCAAATGACAGAACATTACCAGCAGCTCAGAAACCCCCTCGTTTCTCTTGCAGAAAATTGATACTGAGTTCTTGTGACATGGATTGATTTTGCCTGGTTTGTGCTTTATATAAATGGTATTATACAGCATTTTTTGAGAAAATGTCTTTCCTCAATTGTATTTTCATCCATAATGTTGCATGTAGTGGTCGGTCATTCATTCTTTAGTCTGGTGCCAATGGGAATTTGAGTAGTTTACAGCTTAGGACTATTATAATAGTGCAGCTATGATCCTATGATCATTCTTTTTTTTCTTCCTCTTTCTCTCTCTTTCTTCCTTTCTTTCTTCCTTCCTTCTTTCTTTCTTTTCTCTTTCTCTCTTTCTCTATTCAGGGTCTCACTCTGTTCCGCAGGCTGGAGTTCAGTAGTACAATCTTGGCTCCCTTCAGTCTCTGACTCCCAGGCTCAAGCCATCCTCATACCTCAGCCTCCCAAGTAGCTGGAACTACAGGCATGCACCACCACACCCAGCTAATTTTTGTATTTTTAGTGGAGACAGGGTTTCGCCATGTTGCCCAGGCTGGTCTCAAACTCCTGGACTCAAGTAATCTACTTGCCTCAGCCTCCTAAAGTGTTGGGATTATAGGCGTGAGCCACCATGCCCAGCCTGATCATTCTTGTCCATGTTTTTTTAATGACCATGGATTTCTGCTAGGTATATGCCTAGGAATGGAATTGCCAGGTCATATTTATTTCTATATCTGTCAGTCTGTATATACATTAAAAATCAGGAGCTCATGCTGATGCCTCTGATTCTAATCTAACACAACACGTTTCACTTTGCCCTTCCCTTTTTATTTGTAGTTCTTTCTTTGACAGTGAGAGGCCTACCTCCCACTAAATACAATATATTTACTGATTTGCTCAATCTCAGAATACCCATAAAATAGTTTCAGAGTTGGTAACCCATATTCCCTAGTTCTGTCTGCTGAGAGGCCCTAGACACAGTGACACCCCAGTAACGATGAGGACATCCAGCACCCAGATCTTAGTTTCTAAATACATTCCCTCAAAAAGGGAAGCAGAGTTCTTTGGAGAAATGATTAAGTACAGGGCGGGATCAGTGAAATTGTAAAATAATCCTGAAACATCTTATGTCAGAAAGGAAGTGCTCAAAATAGAATAAGGGCATTTCAAACAAACACAAGGGGTGACTTGAAGATGCTTACATTGGCCGTACCTGGGACAATTGGAACAATGATACAAATGATGTTGGCCATGGATTATCACTGGTAGAATAAACTAAATATCCATGAGTCTATACTGAAATAATTGTATAAGTAATTGGGAGAGAAGGGACAGCTCTTCCTTACCACTGAATTACAATTAATAAATGGAGAAAGAATTATGAAAGTAGAAAAATCACCTGTTGGTAAACACAGTGGTAATTAATATTGCAGACAAGAATCACCAATGAATGCCAAAATTGGTGGGTGAAAGTATGATGATAAACAAGATATTTACATAGACTCCAAGATAGCTCCTCAGAAGATACTCGTTAAGTTCAAAAGGAAAAATAGGATTTTACAATGGAGAAATCTTCGCTACATCATCTCTCAAAGTTAACATCTCTAGTAATGGGATGCAGCAATATCACATGTGCCTCCTGATGTGATGCATGGGGAAGGATATAACCTCACTTCTGCGGTGTTCTCACCAAAAACACAAAACCTCATTCTCATTGTGAGAAAGCACTAGACAAAATTGAGTTGCAGGACATTCTACAAAATAATTGGCCAATACTCTTCAAGAGTGTCAAAGTTATGAAAGACAAAAATAGCCTGGATGCTTCAAAACTGTCAAAATTATGAGAGGAGGAGAAAGACGGAGGAGCTATTCTGGATGGAAGGATCCTACTGAGAGCGGCAGCGGAATGGCACAGACAGTCCTGGATTGCATTCTGGAGCAGAAAAAGGACGTTAGTGGGGCTACTGGCAACACTAAATAAAGTCTGTAGATTCACAGACAGTATTGCATTAATGTTCATTTCCTGGCTTTGATAATTCTGTAGCTATGTGAGATGTTAATATTTGGGGAAGCTGGTGAAGGTTGTACAAGAATTTGCTGTACTCTTTTTGTACACTCAAAAGCATTTCCAAGGAAAAATACTTAAAAAGAAAAAGAAAGAGGGAATTGGATGGGTTTGTGTAATTCTTCAGCCAAAAACCCTGCTGGTGCCTCTTCCTATAGCATGAAGCGTTACTCTTTTGGGAGTGGCATTCAAGGCCTTCCATAATCTGACCAAAATTTCCTCCAGATTTACTGCCCATTCTCCTGCCACCCACCCACCTCCATCAATCTCCATGGCATGAAGGATGCACTGCTTAGAAAACTCCTACTCATGTTCAAAGACCCTGTCGGGCCTCTACTTTACACCTTCAGGAAGCAGAGTTAGCTGTCAGTTCTTCCTTGGTCACCAGTCTTCTCTCCTGGAAACCTTGATCCTCCACCAGGGCCTCTGCAGGCCTAGCTGGCATTACTCACAACCCTCTCTGCCCTCAGGAGACTTATAACCTGCAAGTACATACAGCAAAGAAAACGTAGTGACAGGCCCAGGAAAGCAGGTTAGAGGCAGGGAGCAAGATAATTCACATTCTTCTGTGACCATAAATGTTATTATTACTCCCTCTTTGTTGGTGAGGCTCAGGGAGAGGAGGTGAACTGCCTGAAGCTACACTACTAGTAAGGACAAAGTCATGATTTGAACTCAATTCCTCTGCCTCCCTTACTAAGAGATACTAACTCAGAAATGCTCTGAATAGTCAGCCAAGCAATGTCTTCAGACAGTTTATATTTTACTCCAACTCTTACCTCAAGGAGCCAAAATAAGATCATCTCCCTAGAGAGCACTGCAGAGAAAATTCTCAAAGAGCTCGAGGGAAATGCCAACCCACTTCTACCCATTGAACCCACAGGGAATTCATAGCTTGATGCATTTTCAGGAAATAGCCATGGATTTCACAGTGAACTGAATTGACACTTAGCAATGTGAATCTGCTGCTAAAACATCTCAAAACGGACTACGTGGATACTAGGCACTATAGGTGGCTGAGTTCTTTTGCTGGGCCCTCAATTTAGGCCAGTTTCCTCCCCTTCTAAATGTGGATTTATCAATTCAAAAGACACTGGTTGGAAAACTGCTATTGCTAAGCTCTGGGATAATCACAGAACCCATTGCATAGGGTAGCAGCCAAGATTAACTGAAAAATAGACTACGTAGCCATTGAATACTATTCGGCCATAAAAAGGAATAAAATAATGGCATTAGCAGCAGCCTGGATGGAGGTGGAGACCATTATTCTAAGTGAAGTAACCAGGAATGAAAAACCGAAGATCGTATGTTCTCCCTTATAAGTGGGGGTTAAGCTATGAGGATGTAATGCATAGGAATGATATAATGGACTTGGGGACTGGGGAAAGGGAGTGTGGGAGGGGGTGAGGGATAGAATACAACACACTAAATACAGTGTACACTGCTCAGGTGACGGGTGCACCAAAATCTCAGAAATTGCCACTAAATAGCTCATGCTTGTTGGCCGGGTGCGGTGGCTCACACCTGTAATCCCAGCAGTTTGGGAGGCCAAGGTGGGTGGATCATTCAAGATCAGGAGTTCGAGAACAGCCTGGTCAACATGGTGAAACTCTGTCTCTACAAAAAATACAAAAGTTAGCTGGGTGGTAGTAGTGCATGCCTGTAATCTCAGCTAGTCAGAAGGCTGAAGCAGGAGAATCACTTGAGCCTGGGAGTTGGAGGTCGTGGTGAGCCGTGATCATGCCACTGCACTCCAGTCTGGGTGACAGAGTGAGACCCTGTCTCAAAAAAAAAAAAAAAAAAAAAAAAGAACTTCATATCCTTTGCAGGGACATGGATGAAGCTGGAAACCATAATTCTCAGCAAACTAACACAAGAACAGAAAACCAAACACTGCATATTCTCACTCATAAATGGGAGTTGAACAATGAGAACACAGGGACACGGGGAGGGGAACATCACACACGGGCCTGTCAGGGGGCAGGGGGCTAGGGGAGGGATTGCATTAGGAGAAATGCCTAATGTAGATGACAGGTTAATGGGTGCAGCAAACCACCATGGCATGTGTATACCTATATAACAAACCTGCACATTCTGCACATGTATCTCAGAACTTAAAGTATAATTACAAAAAAAAGAACTTATCTATGTAACCAAAAAACCACCTGTTCCAAAAACTAATGAAATATATATATAAAAGAACTTTTCTATGTAACCAAAAACCACCTGTTCCATGAAAGTATTGAAATACATATAGTTAAAATGAATAAGATCTATTATTTGATGGCAAAACAGGGTGATTATAGTCAACAATAATTTATTGCACATTTTATGTTTTTTCTTTTTCTTTTTACTGTACCTTTTCTACGTACATTTAAAAGTAGCTAGAAGAGTACAATTGGAATGTTTGTAGCACAAAGAAATGATAAATGCTTGAGGTGACAGACACCCCATTTACCCTGATGTAATTATTACACATTGTATGCCCACATCAAAACATCTCGTGCCCCATAAATAGATATATTTACAATATACCCATAAAAAATAAAAATTAAACATTTTAATCAGAAAAAAATGAATCTATAATAAAATTTTTACAAATTAAAAAAAACAGACTGTGTAGTACTTCACACCAAGTTGGACATGAAGTCAAAATCATTGTTGGCTGTTAGAACTATAACTATTGGTATTATAACTATTAACATTATTATTATTATTATTTTTGAAATGGAGTCTGGCTGTGTCACCCAGACTGGAGGTTCAGTGGCACGATCTCGGCTCACTGCAATCTCTGCCTCCTGGGTTCAAGCGATTCTCCTGCCTCAGCCTTCTGTGTAGCTGGGATTACAGGTGTGCGCTACCACATCCGGCTAACTTTAAAAAATATTTTTGGTAGAGACAGGATTTCACCATGTTGGCCAGGCTGGTCTCGAATTCCTAACCTGAAGTGATCCACCCGCCTCGGCCTTCCAAAGTGCTGGGATTGCAAGATGAGCCACCACGCCCAGCCGATATTATATTTATTATTATTATTATTATTGAGACAATCTTGCACTGTCACCCAGGCTGGAGCACAGTGGTGCAATCTGAGCTCACTGCAACCTTTGTGTCCTCGGTTTAAGCAATTCTCTTGCCTCAGCCTCCAGAGTAGCTGGGATTACAGGTGTGAGCCACCACGCCCAGTCATAACTGTTAATATTAAACCTCTTTCACTCTACACTTGGCTTCTCCCTGTACCAAGCAGACCTCCCCATCTTCCTACATCTTCTCCTACCTGGGAGGATTCAGGGCCACATGTAAGAAAGGGGGCAGATTAAAGGGGTATGCTTATTGCAGCACAGTTCATAATTCCCGAGGTACAGAACGACCTTAAGTGCCCATTGACCAATGAATGGATAAAATGTGGTATATATACACCATGGACTAACACTCAGCCATAAAAAGGAACGAAATAATGTCTTTTGAAGCAACTTGGATGGAGTTGGAGACCATTATTCTAAGTGAAGTAACTCAGGAATGGAAAACCAAATATCATATGTTCTTACTTATAAGTGAGAGCTGAGCTATGAGGACACAGAGACATACAGAGTGATATAGTGGACTCTGGAAACTCAGAAGGGGGAGGATGGGTGGGGAGTGTGGGATAAAAAGCTACATATTGGGTATGTTGAACACTACTTGGGTGGTGCGTGCACTAAAATCTCAGAATTCACCGTTATACAATTCATTCATGTAACCAAATATAACTTGTACCCCCAAAGCTACTGAAACTTTATAAAATTAATAACAATTTAAAAAGAAACAGCTCTCTTTCTGCCTCCACGGCTGCCATGGTGCCCGGGAAAAAGCCTGTGGTGAATGGGGGCAAAAAAAAGCAGGTTCTGAAGTTCACTCTTGATTGCACCCACCCCGTGGAAGATGGAATCATGGACGCTGCCAATTTTGAGTAGCTTTTCCAAGAGAGGATCAAAGTGAACTCAAAAGCTGGGAAACTTGGTGGAGGGGTGGTGACCATCGAAAGGAGCAAGAGCAGGATCACTATGACATCTGAGGTGCCTTTTTCCAAAAGATTTTTGAAATATCACACCAAAAATTTTTGAAGAAGAATAATCTACGTGATTGGTTGGCATAGCTGCTAACAGCAAACAGAGTTATGTTACTTCCAAATTAACCAGGATGAGGAAGAGGAGGAAGACGAGGATTAAATTTCATTTATCTGGAATATTTTGTATGAGTTCTTGAATAAAACTTGCGAACCAAAAAAAAAAAAAAAACCCCAAAAAACAAACAAAAAAAACTTCTTTTTCTTTTTTTGAGATGAGTCTCACTCTGTCACCTAGGCTGGCATGCAGTGGTGTAATCATAGTTTGCTGCAGCCTTGACTGCCCGAGCTTGTCATCCTTCCACCTCTGCCTCTTGAGTAGCTGGGACTACAGCTGTGTGCCACTACACCCGGCTAATTTTTAAATTTTTTTTGTAGAGACAGGGTATTGCTATGTTGTCCAGGCTGGTTTTGAACTCCTGAACTCAAGCCACCTTCCCACCTCAGCTTCCTAAAGTGCTAGGATCACAGGAGTGAGCCACTGCATCCAACCTCAAAAAAACTTAAATCTCAACCCATCGAGTTGCCCCCTCCTTTTCCTTCCCTCAACAGAGAAATCCACATTCACACTTCACTGGCTCATTTTCTCCAGCTATAACTTCTGTGCCTTGGGTTAGTAGCCCCTGTCCATCTGCGCAGAGAGTGGGCTAGCCTTGCCCAGTGCTCACTGAGAACTCTCCCGGTGTGGGTCTTCCTGGTATCTCTGGAAATCCTCTCTCGTGCCAAAGGGAGAAGACAAGGAGGCTTTGTACAGCTCAGGCCCTCCCAACCACTGAGGCTCTTTCAATTGGGCTGTCCTCTCACCCCACTTCTCTCCCCAGAGAGATGACCAGCCCCTATGTCCTGTTTCCTTTGCCCTTTGCCTTTGAGTATGAGTTGGGAGAGCAAGCCCCTGCCAGATTCCCCACCACTTGTGTCCCGGCCCAGCCAGGCTGGGAGGACCTGTACACATCCTGTAGCATTGCCTGTGGAGGCAACACAGGTGCCTGGGAGGCAAATCCCCAAATTCTTAAATAGTATCTGTGTGCCCTGGGCCACCTCCTAACTTCTCCAAGCCTCACATTCTACATGCTCCCATGACCGTGGCAGGTACCGTCACAATCTGCGTGGATTATGAGGCTACCTGCCAGGGTCATGGGAGCATTAAGTGAAAGAGAAACGTCTGCACATTAGGGCACTGCATTCATGCAGGTGGTTATGAGCATTCTCCCCTAACTGCACAGGGCTTGCCCCTCTGTGCCCACTATATCCCATTTGTCCCTTTCTCACCTCCACTCCTCCAGATTCTCTATTTAGTGCCTTTCCTGGGGCTTGAGAGTCAAGGGGCCTGATCATGCTGAGGACCATGAATTTTGGAACCAGATCTGCCTAGCTTCCAAACTGGGATCTGCCACCCTCCACCCTTGAATCAAATATATTTAATAGATCTCATTTTTTAAAATGGGGATAAGGATATCTACTTGATAGGTTTACTGATGCAAGGATTAAATAGGATACTGCATATACAGCCTTAGCACAATACCAGGTTCAGAGAAGTTTAGCAAATAATAGAATAATAAATAAGAGGTATTATTAGATCCCGCTGGCTACCCCCTTGCTTTGAGGCTTCGCATATGGTTGACATATTTCTGTAGCTCCTGCCACTGATGCCAGTCTCCCCTATCTTTAATTTCACTGGTCACTTTAGATAATATTGGAAGGAGGAGGTTTATTAACTGGGTCCACTGGCTCCATACCATCATTTTGCCCAGGAGTTTCCCTTTACATGTTTGGGTTGGTTTCTGTTGGTATAAGGAAATAAATTGATTTCCAAACACTTAATTTTTTTTTTTTTTTGAGACAAAGTCTCTCTCAGTTGCCCAGGCTGGAGTGCAGTGGCATGATCTCGGCTCACTGAAACCTCCGCCCTCTGGGTTCAAGCAATTCTCATGCCTCAGCCTCCCTAGTAGCTGGGATTACAGGCGTGTGCTACCACCCCGGGCTAATTTGTATATTTTTAGTGGAGACAGGGTTTCCCCATGTTGGCCAGGCTGGTCTTGAACTCCTGACCTCAAGTGATCCACCCGCCTCTGCCTCCCAAAGTGTTGGGATTACAGGTGTGAGCCACCACTCCCAGCCAAACACTTGTTGATAGTGGCATCTTTTTAAATTTTTTTAAATTTTTCATTTTTTAATTATTTATTCATTTTTTAGAACAGTGTCTCACTCTGTCACCCAGGCCGGGGTGCAGTGGTATGATCATAGCTCACTGCAGCCTCAAACTCCTAGGCTTAAGCGATCTTCCTGCTTCAGACTCCCCAGTAATAGGCGCATGCCACAATGCCTGGCTAATGTTTATTATTATTTTTTTAATTTTTAGTAGAGATGGGGTCATGCTGTTTTGCCAAGGCTGGTTTTGAACTCCTGGGCTCAAGTGATCCTCCCATCTTGGCCTCCCAAAGTGCTGGGATTACAGGCATGAGACACCATGCCTGGCCAATATGGAATCTTTACCTCATTCCTGATTTAATAAAGAATACATTTCTCCTTTTTCTTGTATGTACATATGAACTATTTAACATAAAAGTAGTTGGCCGGGCATGGTGGCTCATTCCTGTAATCCTAGCACTTTGGGAAGCTGACGCAGGAAGATCACTTGAGCCCAGGTGCTCGAAACCAGCCTGGGCAACACAGCAAGACCCCTCATCTCTATTTTTTTGATTTGAAAAATTATAAATGTAAAAATTAAAAAGTAGTTATCTTGTTAAGGAAATGTCCCATTATTTCTTTTATTTTTATCCTAAGTTTGTTGCTATTACTGTTTTTAAGTTAGGGAGGGTTGTTTAATTTCATCAAATATGGTTTCAGTATTTATTGAAATTATGTCAATTTTGCATTTTTGTTTCCTTGACCTTGTGACAGACGTGATGTACAGAGATTTTCCCAGAACTCCCCTTGGAAATGAGTAGCTAGCAAACTACTTTATGTTCAAAGTAGTGGCAAAAGGTTGGACCACGCAATACAGAGAATTAGGACATTTAGATATCCATTTAGGGAAAATTTTAAGTTTGATTCCTTCCTTGCAACCACATAAAAATTCTAGATGGATTAGACATTAGACCTTGAGAAAACCTTAAAACTATTTGAAGAAAACATAGAAAAATATCTTTACAGCCTTGATTCAAGGAATCATAAGCAAGTTGTAAGCACTATAAGCCATAAAAGAAAATATTAGATTTGTCTACCTAATATTTAAAACCTCTGAATGATGAAAGACACCGCCAAGAAACGTAAAGATAATGGAAGGCTGGAAGAAGACATTGCCAACATACATAACAGGCATTGCATTAATAGTCAGAGTATATAAAGGAAAAGGAGGAAAATAGAAAAAAGTAATCGAAGAGGCAAATAAAGCTTAACCTCACTCATAATAAATAGCATGTAAATAAAAATAACAACAAGGTAACATTTTCCATCATCGAGCTGTCTTGTCAAAATTTTAAATGATAAATATCCAGTGCTGGAGAATGTAGGTGACCGCTAGGTTTACACTTCAGTTAGCTCCAATCCAGAAGTATTTTATGTAAATGGCGCCCCCTGCAGCCCAATTCTTACGTAGACCAAACATGTACTCTAGTGCACCTTAGAACCACGCTGGAAGACCCCTGTCCCTCCTGTCCCTCCTGTCCCTCCTGTGGGTTTAGTGACAATTTGGAGAACAGTTTTTGGCCTATCTGGCAAAATGTAAAAGTCCCTTTGACCCAATAATTCCTCTTCCAGCCTTTCAGAAATACATGAATATGTACTATGTACATAAAAATATATGCAAAGGTATGTTTATTAAAGTTTATTTTATATTGGAGGGAAAAAGGAAGCAATCTAGATGTCCGTCAATAGGGGACTGTTTGGATAAATAATGCTGCTTGCACCCATTCATGAGATATTTTGTAACTCTTAAAAGGAATGAAGTAGATTTATCTGTACTCACATAGATTGATCTCCAAGATTTTTTTTTTTTTTTAGACGAAGGCTTGCTCTGTTGCCCAGGCTGGAGTGCAATGGTGCATCTTGGCTCACTGCAACCTTAGCCTCCCGGTTTCAAGCTATTCTCCTGCCTTAGCCTGCCAAGAACCTGGGACTACAGGTACCCACAACCACACCCGGTTAATTTTTGTATTTTTAGTAGAGACAGGGTTTCACCATGTTGGCCAGGCTGGTCTCAAACTCCTGACCTCAGGTGATCCACCCACCTTGGCCTACCAAAGTGCTGGGATTACAGGCGTGAGCCACTGCACCCAGCCGAGATTTAATGTTATGACTGAGGTAAACATGAATGAAAGCAAATCTTCAAAATATCTATGATTTGATCTCATGTATATACATTTGTGTCTGAATATACATTAGATATTTGGGGAATGCATGGATGTGGAACAGGCAGAGCCTACCAAGCTGAGGGAACTGGACCTGAATCGTTGGACAGAGGGAATTCGTAACAGAAAAGACTTTCATGTTTTACTCTGTATACTTAATTAGTTTATGCTCTACCACAACAAGAATGTATTGTATATTTTTTTGTGTGTTTTTTTTCTTAACCTTATATTCAAAATATAAGGTAGCCCCTGGCTGTGAGCTGCAAGAATCCTTATGGGTTTGGCAGTTCTTTGACAACTTCCCACCTGGCTAAATTATCAAAGAATGTCCTACCACCAAGCATGAGAACTTCTTGGCATTCCTGAACTAAATTCTTCTTCTGGGCCAGCTCACGTGGGCATCTCCTTGAAGGCTTTAAAAAGATTTAGATCTGAGTCTGTCTCAGATTCTCCGGCTCAGAACCACAATTTCTTCATCTGAGGCTATTATCTTGCTCTGGAGGAGGGAGTGAGAACTGGATCACTGGTTAGGGTGGTGACTGTTTTGGACAACTGCACAGCCACAGCCAGGAACACAGAAGGCAGAGAGGCAGCCTTGATCTGCAAGGGCTCCAGTTAACCCCAGTGGAGACCCTTGATGGACAAAGGCATTCTCCTAGGCTTGGTGATGAAAGTGTTCCTCTTACAGCCAGACAAGGCACTCAGGGCTCTGCAGCAGAGAAGTTAGAGCTGTAGCTTTTTTGCTTGGTGTTTTCACTAAAACTTAATTTCTTGTTGCACTTGTTGGATGGGCATGTCCCATAGGGGAAGTTTCCACTACTGTGTTCTAAACTTTGGACTGCTTGCACCATCTTACTTGTCCCCTCATTAATAATGAATTAAATAAAACCTTTAGTATATGCTAATTTCATATCTTTACGAGAGTCATGATTTTACCTTTTTTTTTTTTTTGAGAAGTACCTTTTCACATTGCTATCACTCCTTTACCAGAGCAGTGAGTGTCTGGGTCTCCCTCTTAGGGGCAGACACTGTTCCATGTAATTAGAATTAATTTCTTGTTCTTGGTAGACAGAGAAAACCTTCCACACTCCCAGGAGACAAGGGTTCAGATCTTATGCCATGGCTGAGAGTGATGCTGAGGAAGACACTTCTCTCTAGTCTCAGTCTGCCAGCCTGTGAAATGGGCTCATAACAAACTCCTGATCCCAGGCTCAGTCGCCTTGAGCCCATGACCTCACCCAATCCCTCCCCTTCCTCCCGTGCCCCCAGGAGGCGCGGGGACTCGGGGGGCGGCCCCCTTTCCTCCGGAGGCGCCCAGGTGGCATGTCGGTGCCTCAGCTCCCGGGGGTTTCTGGGTTCTGCGCTGCACACGGGGTGCCCAGGGGCCTCTGGAGGGGGCGGGCTCTCTCCAGCCAGAAAGCCCGGAGCCGCCCAGGAATTTTGGCTTGGACTGAGAGCATTTCCTCCCGGGCCTGCCGAGGGCGATCCGGGAAGGACGGCTGCGGGCACATGCCACGCTGCTTTCAGCCAGGCTGGCACCATGCGGCCCCTGCTCTGCGAGCTGGCCGGGCTGGCCCGGCTCTGCGCCGCAGGCGCTTTGGCCCGTGAGTGGGGCGCGGGGCACGGCAGGGGACACACAGCCGGGAAGATCCGCAGATGTCGAGGAAAGAATGAGCTAGAGAGAGAGCTGGACACAGCAGCGAGATGGAGAGGGAGGCAGATGCAGGGAGGGAGGGATGAAGAGAAAGATGGTGAGAGAAAACAGACTCAGAAAAAGGCAGAGAAGTAGAGCAACGGAGAGATAAAGGAGAGGGGGAAGAATAAACAGTGAAAAGGAAAAAAGGAGAAGCTGAGACAGAAAGAGGCTTTCCCTGAACAGCTATGAACCAAGATAGAAAGAAAAAAGAGTTTGAGAGACAAAAGAGAAGAAGGAAAGAGAAAGACTGACTAAAATGGCAAGGGGTGGAGGGAGAGAGGATAAGAAAAGAGAAAGATTTGAGAGAGACCAAAAAGGAGAGAGAGAGGGAAGCTCGATGCTTGGACTAGAGCTGGCAAGAGAGAAGGAGCCAGGATCTGGGGTGGGAGGTCACAGCTGCTGGGTGGGGCAGCCCCGGAGGCCAGCTCCATCTCAGAGGGCCTGCGGAGGCTCAGGCCTGGCTTTATAAGACATTGCTTAAGAAGCCAGATACCAAAGGGTGAGTGACCCAAGCCAGCCCAGCACAGCCTTAAGGAGCCAGGCAGGCGAGCCCAGGAGAAAGGCCACCGACTCACCTGCCAGGTGGCCTCAAGTGGTTCTGCATTTGGTGAAGAAGTCAGCCTCCTGGTTTCCAGGGAGCTTCTCTGGGGGAACTGAGCTGTTCTGGGTGGAGACGGGGGACTGGATGGAGATGGAGAGCTGTGCGGGAGGGAGAGGCTGTCTGGGGTTCCTTCCATTAGCTGGGTTCCTTGCCTTTCGCTGTCCCCTTTCTTCCCCCCACCTCCCACCTCAGCTTAATGTTGCCCCTTCACAGGTGAGGCTCAGACAGGGTGATTCATGTCAGGTGACTTACTAGACTGCAGTCTGGGGCGGTACACAGATGCTCATTCCACCACCCTGCACATTGCACAGGACTTTACAGTTTACAAGCCACAACCCCACTTAGCCAGGGATGGCTATTGCTCATTCCAGTTGCCCAGGTGATGGGAAAGCTCAGATCTCACGGTGGTGCCAAGGCAGAGCCCTCACAAAGCATCCAGGCCTCCTGCCCCTCAGTCATTGCCCCGACCTCGGCAGAAGTGCCTTGTGCTAAGATAGCTCCTGGTGCCTTTCAGGGCCTGGTGAACTGTGGGATTAAGCACTTGGGGAAAGGATCCAGACCAGCCCTTGGGATCCCCTGCCTTGGGTGATTCCTTCCCCTCTCTGGTGCTGTTTCTTCCTCTATAAATTGGGGAGAATGATACCCACCCCACAGGGCTGGCCTCAGGGATTAGATGAGAGAGGAAGTGCCCAGCAGGGAACATGCATCAACACATATTCTCTCAGATGACTCCACTGATCTCTCTGAGCCTCAGTTTACCCACCTATTAAAGATGACCACCAATGGCTTCCTCACAAGCTGCATGAGTTGTGGCTGGGACTCTGCCCAGCATAGAATACAGGCCCCAGTACACACCCTCCCATCCCCCTCTCCTTTACTCCCTCCCAGCTCAGCCCCAGGCTCTCCAGGAGCTAAAGGCACAAAGCAGCACCTGTGCTTCTCCCAGAGGGAGGAGGGAGCAGCCTGCCCACAAGTGGCTAATTTGGTGCCCCCTTTAGCCACAACTTGTACAGAGGCTTTAATTTAAAACCACCTTTAAACGTAATTTTTCTTTCTGATTATGTATGCTCATTGCTACAGATAAAGAAGAAAAGGAGTTTGGGAGGCTGAGGCGGGCAGATCACGAGGTCAGGAGATCGAGACCAGCCTGGCTAACATGGTGAAACCCTGTATCTACTGAAAATACAAAAAAATTAGCCAGGTCTGGTGGCACAAGCCTGTAGTCCCAGCTACTCGGGAGGCTGAGGCAGGAGAATCACTTGAACCTGGGAGGTGGAGCTTGCAGTGAGCCAAGATCAAGCCACCATACTCCAGCCTGGGTGACAAAGCAAGACTCCATCAAAAAAAGAAAAAAAAAAAAGAAGAAGAGGAAAATATTCATGTGTTAGTGTAATTTTGCGTTGACTTCCTACAATTTTGTGCATATTCTTTCAGATTTTAGACGATATATCTTAACTTTTGATTATGAAAACTTTTGGATACAAAAAATACAAAATAATAGTATATGAAAGAATGATATAATGTACTTATCAACCCTGCTTCAACAAGTATCAGTTCATGGGCAGTTTTATCTCATCTATAGTCTCCACCCTTTCTCCTCTCCCTGGATTATTTTAAAGGAAATCCAGGCATTGTATATTTTCTTCTTTTTTTTTTTTTTTTTTTTTTTTGAGACAGGGTCTTATTCTGTCACCCATGCTAGAATGCAGTGGCGCAATCTCAGCTCACTGCAACCTCCACCTCCCAGGTTCAAGTGATTCTCCTGCCTCAGCCTCCCAAGTAGCTGGGACTACAGGCACTAATTTTGGTAGTTTTAGTAGAGACAGGGTTTCACCATGTTGGCCAGGCTGGTCTCGAACTCCTGGGCTCAAGTGATCCACCTGCCTCTGCCTCCCAAAGTGCTGGGATTACAGGTGTGAGCCACAACACCTGGCCTGGCATCATGTATTTTTATCTATAAATATTTCCTTGTGTACCTCTAAGAGATAAGCACTCTTTCAATAAACATCAGAGGCCGGGCGCGGTGGCTCACGCTTGTAATCCCAGCACTTTGGGAGGCCGAGGTGGGCGGATCATGAGGTCAGGAGATCGAGACCACGGTGAAACCCCGTCTCTACTAAAAATACAAAAAAAAAAAATTAGCCAGGCGTGGTGGCGGGCGCCTGTAGTCCCAGCTACTTGGAGAGGCTGAGGCAGGAGAATGGCGTGAACCTGGGAGGCGGAGCTTGCAGTGAGCCGAGATTGCGTCACTGCACTCCAGCCTAGGTGACAGAGTGAGACTCCATCTCAAAAAAAAAAAAAAAAAAACAATCAATAAACATCAGAGTCCAAAAGCAGTGTGTGATTAAATATCATTAAATATTCAATCACTGTTCAAATGTCCTTGATTGTGTCATATCTTTTTACAATTCATTTGTTTGATCCAAATAAGGTTACATACACTGCATTTGGTCAATGTGTCTGTTAGGTCTCTTTAAATATGTAAGTCTTCTTTTCCCTTTTTTTACTTAATTTTTTTTTGTTGTTGAAGAAACTGTTTGTCCTGCAAAGTTTTCCACATTTAGATTTTGCTAATTGCATCCCTTTCATGTCATTTAAATATCTCCAACCCCTTATAGTTTCTATAAATTGAGAGCTATCTCTAACATGTCCGACTTCCAACCTTGGTTTCTTTCTTTTTTCTTTTTCTTTTTTTTTTTTTTTTTTGAGACAGAGTCTCATTCTGTCATCCAGGCTGGACTGCAGTGGTGTGATCTCGGCTCACCACAACTTCTGCCTCCGGGGTTCAAGCAATTCTCATGCCTCAGCCTCCCGAGTAGTTGGGATTACAGGTGCGCACCACCACACCTGGCTAACTTTTGCATTTTTTAGTAGACGCTGGGGAAGGGGGGGTTTCGCCATGTTGGCCAGGCTGGTCTTGAACTCCTGACATTAAGTGATCAGCCTTCCTTGGCCTCCCAAAGTGCTGGGATTACAGGCATGAACCACCACACTGGGCCCCAGTCTTGGTTTCTTTTAGCAGCACTCAGAGGAACCTTTATCCCTGATGGCTTTTTAGACCATGAGCCACCATGTCTGGCCCACATTTTGGAGTTTTTTATAGAAACACTTGAAGAATAGTGTTCTGCTGCTTTCAAAAATAAAACGCATGGATGGTTTTGAATGAATCATACATTTTAGTATAAATATTGGATGTGGTAAATTTATTATTCTATTATATTGAATGTGGTGAAATATAATTAACCCCCAGGTGGCCAGGGTTGTTTTTCAAAGCAGAGTGTGACTTTGACAATTCAGAAGATACAGCAGCACCTTTCAGAGATGCCACTGAGAAAACATTTCTCATCACCGAGCATGCAGAAATCATCTACGCTGTGGCACTTTCTTACTGTTTGGGTAAAGATACAAAAGGTCTTCCCATAAGGCCTGGAAGTAGAGGGAGCCGTACTTCCACCTCAGAGGATGGGACCCAGGGGCCACATCTCTTTAACTGGGGCAGCCAGCCCAGCCCAGCCCTCCCCTGGGGCCTCTGGGCTCCACAGCAGCCTGTACTTACCAGCACAGGATGCCCTGCCCATGGCCACCATCTAGGGTGCACATCAGGCCCCGAGCAGGAGCCAGGCCAGAGAAAACAATGCAGCATCCAAGGAGGTCCATTTCCCAACTGGCGGGGCCTGGGAGAGGAGGAGGAAAGGAAGGAAGGGAGCCCTGCGGAGCCACAGCCTTGGCTGCTCAGGGTTAATCATCATAATCCTTCAGCCTTTTCCACTCCCCTTGTCTGAGCCTCTGACAGCCCCATGGGTGCATATGCGTGTCTACTAATTTTTTTTTTTTTTTTTTTTTTGCAAGACAGGGTCTTTCTCTGTCACCCAGGCTGGAGTGCAGTGGTGCAATTGTAGCTGACTGTAGTGTCAAACTCCTGGGCTCATGCAATTCTCCCACCTCAGCTTTCCAAATACCTGAGACTACAAGCATATGCCACCAATCCTGGCCAATTTTTTAATTTTTTTTTTTTTAGTACAGACAGAGTCTCACTATGTTGCCCAGGGTGGCCTCAAACTTCTGGCTTCAAGTGATCCTCCTGCCTCAGCCTCCTAAAGCTCTGGGATTACAGGTGTGAACTACTGAGCCCAGCTCCTGTAGCTAATTTTTGAGGCCTCTCTGCAGCCTCCGAAAGACAGAGAAGAATGAAGGATGAGCTACATGGGGGAGTCAGGGCCTCAAGCCTACCCTAACCCATTTTATGGAGGAGGCAGCAGAGGCTCAGGGAGGAGAAGAAACTTTCTCACAATCCCACAATCATTAGTGGCTGAACCAGGCTGAGAACAGGGGTCTCCAGCATGTTTTCTGCCATCATGCATTCAAGTCAGCGCCCTGGTGAGGACCCTGGTGCAGAGGGAGCAGGCAGTACAATGTCAGGCCCTGCTGCAAGCTTGCTCTCTCAGATGCACTCCATGGAGGACTTGATGAGCTCATGGACAGTTGCTCCAGGGTGCACAGAGCACAGCTTTGTCCAGATGTGAAGGATTAGTGCTGAGCCATGTGGGGAGCGACCTCAGCCCAGCCTTTCCCCTGGACGGGTATTGGAGCTGAGTTAGACCTCATCACAGACATGTAGAGAACAGGGTCTTTTAGGCCAGTGGAGAGGAGCAGGCTCTGGTTGCTCCTGACTTCCAAAGCAGCCAGACTCTCACTTGGCTGGCAGGGTCACACTGCATCCTCCTGGCCTGAGCCTGGGAGCGGTGTGTGAGGGGAGAGTGGCTAGGGTCTGGGAGAGGGCAGGTGAGCCTCTGGGGAAAGGCTTGGCCAAAGGCCTCTGGACAGAGCCAGCAGGGGGTGTGTGTATCTACAGACTCATGATGACAGGCCCTCCCCCAGGTCGGCCACTCTGTGGGTGAGAACAGCTCTTCGGGCCCCCTCAGAGCTTTTCCTCTCCAAGCTGAGCAGCCCAGTTTCAGCTGAGACAATTGAATTAAAATTTGGAGTCCCAGACTGGGTGTGGTGGCTCACGCCTATAATCCTAGCAGTTTGGGAGGTTGAGGCGGGCAGATCACTGGAGCCCAGGAGTTCCAGCTTAGCCTGGGCAACGTAGTGAAATTCCATCTCTACAAAAAATTCAAAACTTAGCCAGGTGTGGTAGTGTGTGCCTATAGTCCCAGATACTCTGGAAGCTGAGGTGGGAGAATGGCTTGAACCCAGGAAGCAGAGGTTGCAGTGAGCCATGATCACGCCACTGCACTTCAGCCTGGGTGACAGAGTGAAACCCTGTCAAAAAAAAAAAAAAAAAAAAAAAGAGGAGTCGCTTCCTGTAGGCTCCTCTAGACCTGCTCCTGCCTCTCAAGGGCCTTCTCAGAATGTGGGGCCAGGATGGAGCATAGCCCCCAGGGGCCTGTCTCTCTGAATATTTTACATGGATGCCTGCAGCCCACGATGGCTGCTGCTTTCTGCGGACAACCCCGCCAGGCAGCCAGCTTTTGTTACGGAACATTTCAAACCATGCACACAAAAGTAGAGAGAATCACTGAATGCGCCCCCATGTGCTCATCACCCAGCTTCAGCAATTAGCAACTGTCAGCCCATCCTCTTTGCTCTAAATATCCATGCATGTCTCTCCCCCATCCCCACCCAGGCCTGGATTATTTGGAAGTAAATCCAAGACAGCATAGCATTTTATCTGTAAATATTTCAGTATAGCTCTTTAAAGGACTCACCTTAAAAAAATAACCAAAGCGCCATTATAATGTCCTCCTCCCTCCCCAGATTCAGCAATAACACCATTATCTTTTGAAGAGTCTTTTCTAAGTTCACTGGAGGGAAATAATGAAAAGGAGAATTTGAAAAACAGATTGTTCTCCACAAAAGATGCTCAGAGTGGAAGGACGTTTTGTTCCTGGTCTTGTTCTCATCCCTGAGTGGAAGAGCTGAGAGCTAGACAGAGTTGGAATCAGAAAATCACAGGGCAGGGGGCCCCATCTTGCTGAGATGAGGCCTGGAGGTCAGGGTGCCTGAGTTCCAGGCATTTTCAGATGGTGTGACCTTAGACAAATCACTCGGCCTCTCAGAGTTACACAACCATCACCAGATCCATCCTATCTCAAGCCTATCCCACTTCTAGACAACTGCAGATGACTCCTTGGCCAACCCATCCAACACTAAGGCCTTACAGCTACAAACATTGCATGTACAGAGATCAGTTCCGTAACTCTCTCCCCCAACTGAGCTTTGGATGCCCACATCCATGGCCACAGCCTCAATATTGTCACTATCTGAAGCTGCTCTAACTCTAAAAGCTAAAATTGCAATATTCTTTACCTCTTGTTCCTCCTGTGATTCCTAAGACCTCCAGTCTCTTCAGCCCCCATTTCTCCCAATTTATTGGCCCTCTTCTTGGCCTCATTTCTTTCCTTTTCCCAGCTGGATTCCAGGGCTCCTCTCCTAAACCCCTGGCTGGCCAAATCTCAGTTCCTTGGCCCCTTGCTTCCACCACATCCATCCTGCAGACTCCTAGGTTTCAGCTCCATCCAGCCATCTGTCTTTGCCACTCTGCACCCAGACTGTGGAGCACTGCTTCCAGGATTCCTTGTTGATGCCAGCTCATTCTGCATGGTCCTCCTCCACTGCATCCCTCATTCTGCACATCCTCTTTTGAAGCCCTCTTTGTATTCAAGTCCCTTACCTAGTGGTGCACTGATGGACTGGCTCTCAAAAAAAAAAAAAAAAAAAAAAAAGGAGGGGGCGGGTTGTTGATTTCTGTGGTGTAAATGTTCTCATCATGGCCACAATTTTTTTTCTTCTTTTACTTAAAAACTTTTTCTTGTTAGAGATAGGGGTCTAATTATGTTGATCAGCCTGGTCTTGAACTCCTGGCCTCAAGCGATCCTCCCACTTGGCCTCCGAAAGTGCTAAGATTACAGGCACGAGCTACCATTTCCAGACACCATGGTCACTATTTTAATGTCTGTTTTTAGCAACCTACTCATAGAATTCTTGAAATTTTAACATCTAGCTCTCCTCCCTACATGATCTCCATCTTACTGCACTGCGTAAATAGAGGCTATCAGGTGGGAGCTCCCTCCACTTTTTGGCCCTCTAGTTAGATGGTTTACCTTTGCCCATTTTTGCTGCATTCCCTCCATCTTCCTTCCAGATGTGGTCCCACCCACTCTGGATCCAGGGCCTCCCATCAATTCAGGAAGTGCATTCCTTGGGTTCTCGTCTTCTTCCTGTCCCTCAGGCTGTAAGCATGGTTGTGTTTTCCAATGCTTAAAACAAAAACAAAAACAAATGACAACCATAAATACTTCTCTAGACCTTGCGATCCAATCTCCCTTCCTTCACAGCCAAGCTTTATGAAATTTTCCAGAATCCAAGTTTCCACCCCCAACCTTACCTTCCCTTCTCATGTCACGGTAATCCAAACTCTGCTTTTCCTCCACTCCTAAAAGTGCTGGGGTGAAATTTAGCAGGGCCTTTCCCGTGCTCTCTTTCCAGTCCTTACCTTGCTAGACCTTCCCACTGCTTTTGGCCATGCTGACCCTTTTCATCCCCTGTAGAATCTGTAAAGCTCTTGGCTTCTCTTGACTGCTGGGGCAGCACACTCCTTCCTGAGTGTCAGCGTTCTCCAAGGTTCCAGCCAACCCTGGTGCCCCACAGGCAGCTTAGGGTTACCAACTGTGAAATCTGAGCTTGGAGTCAGGGATCTCAGACTTCTGCTGTGAAGGTTGGTGGTGGAAGAGCTAACTCAAGGAGAACAATTCTCAGTCAAGAGTTGAGCGGGTTGAATGGCAGATCCTCTGCTTATGAGTAGTGACTCTGGACACATCCTTTCACCCTTCTGTGCATCAGTTTTCCTATGTGTAGATTGGGCATAACAACAGGTTGTTGGAGAGGTTAAGTGAGCACCCTACATGGTGCATGGTAAGCACTCGTCACATGACAGCTGTTACTAATGGGTTCCCAGTGTCAATGCTGCTGCTGAAATACCTCCTCTCATTTTCTTCCTCACTATTCCTACAGCTACTCGGGAGGCTGAGGCAGGAGAATCGCTTGAACCGGGGAGGCAGAGGTTGGAGTGAGCTGAGATTGCGCCATCACACTCCAGCCTGGGCAACAGAGCTAGACTCCGTCAAAAACAAAACAAAACAAAACAACAACAACAACAAAAACAAGCATCAGAACTGGTTTATTAAAGCCTCTTGGTTAAAGCTCTGCCCCCTCGGCCTTATTTCCAGGACTTCCCTCTCCAGTCTCTCTCCCGCCCACTCTGTATCTCCAGCCACTGCAGGCTCCCTGCAGGCTTTGCACAGTGAGCCACGCTCTTTCAGGCCTCTCCATCATTGCAGGTGCCATTCTTCCTGGCTGAAGCCTGCCCTCCCTTCCTCCCTGGGCTTCACCTCCTTGAGGAAGTCCATCTGGGTCTGTAGGTGACTGTGGCTGTAGAGACTGGTGGGATTGAGATAACTGACACTCGCACACTGACCCCCACCTGGGCCGTCCTCTGCTTGCTCTTGAGGTTGCTTTGAGGACTGACCTCACTTGAGCCCAGTGTTTACAGGAGTCTCTGGCATTATGGAAAACTAAGCATCCCACCGTGACAAGACTTGTTTTCCCACAGCTGCAGAACCCTTCACCACTCCCTGAGGAGACTCAGCTCAGAGCACAGCGTGTGACAGACACGTGGCTATGCAATGCCATCTAGATGTCATAGAGGAGGTAACAGGGTGCTTTGGAAGGACATGTGGGTTCAGGACCACCTTCTAGGATGGTTCCTGTGGGCAGATGCAAGCTTGCTTTGGAATGTCAGGACATCGGGCCAATCCTGCCCTGGGGCCACCTTGTCCAGCATCACCCTCCCATCTAGGCTGCCAGGCTGGCGAGCCCCCCATGGACCCCACCTCCCCTAAGGCCTTACTTACCCCACCAGGACATTTCAGCATCATTACTCGATGGGAAGGTGGAAATCCAGTCCCTGTTATGTTATATAGCCACGATTCCTAACTTGTGTGGGGAAAAGTTTTCACCTTTATTGTCACAAGCCTTTAACTGAAATTGAGCATTCCCATTCATCATAAACACAGACAGCAAGCTGTGGTGTTAATAGTACTATAACTTTGTCATCAATAGAAATCCAGATAATTTCATCTTCTTCTAGTTATGAATAGCTCAACATAACATTTATATCTTTCATTATGTCAAAATTTCAGTTGTTGTTAGGCCTGATGTTAGATCATGTGAGTTAATAAATACATTTTTTTTTTTTTTGAGGCAGGGTCTCTGTCTGTCGAGAAGGCTGGAGTGCAGTGGCGCAGTCTCGGTTCACTGCAACTTCCACCTCCCAGGCTCAGGCAATCCTTCCACCTCAGCCTCCCAAGTAGCTGGGACTACAGGAACATGTGCCACCATGCCTGGCTAATTTTTGTATTTTTTTGTAGAGGTGAGGTTTTGCTATATTGTCTGAGCTGGTCTTGAATTCCTAAGCTCAATCCATCCACCCACCTCAGCCTCCCAAAGTGCTGGGATTACAGGCATGAGCCACTGTGCCCAGCCAATACATATGTTATATCCAAATTTTTAAATTTTGTTTTTGACAGATTCTTGCTCTGTCACCTAGGCTAAAGTGCATTGTACAATCTCGGCTTACTGCCGTCTCCGCCTCCCAGGTTCCAGTGATTCCTGTGCCTCAACCTCCTGAGTAGCTGGGACTACAGGCATGCACCACCATGCCCGGCTAATTTTTTGTATTTTTGGTAGAGATGGGGTTTCACCATATGGCCAGGCTTGTCTCAAACTCCTGATCTCAAGTGATCTGCCCGCCTCGGTCTCCCAAAGTGCTGGGATTACAGGCGTGAGCCACCGTGCTAGGCCAAAAAGTTTAATTTTAAATACTTGATTTTTTTTTTTTTTTTGGCAGAGTCTCTCTCTGTTGCCCAGGCTAGAGTGCAATGGCATGATCTCAGCTCACTGCAACTTCCACTTCCCGGTTCAAGCAATTCTCTTGCTTTGGCCTCCCGAGTAGCTGGGACTACAAATGTGCATCACTGTGCCCGGCTTCTTTTTGTATTTTTAGTAGAGACAGGGTTTTGCCACATTGGCCAGGCTGATCTCGAACTCCTGACCTCTGGTGATCCATCCACCTCAGTCTCCCAAAGTGCTGGGATTACAGGCGTGAGCCACCACGCCCGGCCTAATATTTGAATAATATTTTAATGCAATTGGTGCTCTTGGTAATTCTATGTTTTATTTTTTGCATTTAAGGCATTATTCTGAGAAGAGGTCTGTAGGCTTCACCACATCGCCAATGGGGTCCATGGCATACACGGGGAAAAACCATTAAGAACCCTGAGTAAATTTCAAAATCCCAGACCTGTCATTTGGCAGAGACACCACCAGGGAGCAGAATAGCAAAAGGAATGTGAGCTCCAGGCTGCAAAGTCCAAAAGGGAGAAGGTAATCTACACGCGCTTCGTCCAAACCTGTGACTGAGTGCCAAAAAGGAAGGAGCCTTAGAGAGCGAGCCCCATAGGACATTGTCATCTGCAGAAATTGAGGCAGGCAGGGGCAGAGCCTGAGTGAGGAAAACCCAGGTCCCGCAGCTCCCAGCCCTTTCCCACTGCACCCCACTGGACCGCCAGCTGCTCCTTAGGACCTGGCTAATGAAGCAGAACATGGCACCACTCCTGTCCTGGACGTTACCCACCTTCTCACTCTAGATGGTACAGAAGACCGTGGATCACCTGGGGACACAGGTGAAAGGCCTGCTGGGCCTGCTAGAGGAGCTGGCCTGGAACCTGCCCGGGAGACTCTTCAGCCGCGTCCCCGACATCCTTGGAAAAGGTGAGCAGTGCAGGTGGCAGAGGACATCCTCTGGGCTGCTGTCATCTGGCGCTGTGCAGACGAGACGGGGACGGCTGCTACACGGCACAGGTGTAGCCTGGATAGCAGGGAGGGTCCCAGCGCCCCCTGGGGA
Source organism: Nomascus leucogenys (assembly GCF_006542625.1). Classification (NCBI taxonomy): domain Eukaryota; kingdom Metazoa; phylum Chordata; class Mammalia; order Primates; family Hylobatidae; genus Nomascus; species Nomascus leucogenys. The sequence goes on along the minus strand of NW_022095784.1, from coordinate 157,964 downwards.
CGGAATCGGGACGGCATCATCCCTGCTCCCCTCCTCTACCACCCCGCCCCCACACCCGGTCGCTGCCTCCCGGTGTCAAGGTGTCAAACGAGGTTCTGGAAGAGCCGGCCCTAGATGACATCTCAGCACAACCCCGGCGCGGAGAAGCTGCCTGCTTAATTGGCCTTCTCACGACTGGAGCTCCTCAGCTCCTTTCATTTTCCCCTGAGGAGCCACTCCTGTTCCACCACAAAACCGTCGCAGGGAAGACGGGCACCCCTACTGATCAGGCAGGGATGGGGTTGCACTCTGTTCTCTCCTTGATCCCTGTATCCCTAGCTCAGGAATTCCCGGGGTCTGGGGAAGGGAGGGAAGGCACTGCTGAGCACCACGAGTCGGGTACCCCACAGCACCCCAGCTTGCTCAATGGAGGCCGCTGCTTTCTTTCGATGGCTTCTGAGCCCTGGAGCTGGAGCCCAGCAGCTGGAGGTGGTGCACCTGCCAGGCAGCACCCTCTGAGAGCCAGCGCCGTCCTCTCTCCTTCCTTCCTCAGTTTCGTGTGAAATAAAAGCTACTGTTTTTGGTCTCCTCTGTGTCTGCTGACAGAGTAACCCGTTTACAGCCCCCTCTCCCTCCACTTCCATGCCTGGGGGAGGCCGGCAACCCCCTCCAGGCTCAGACCTGGGGACACGCCCACTCCCGCCATCTGTGCTTTAGCACTCCTTATTTATAGGGGCAGATGGAGCAGGGGGTTGATTCACAGAGGTGGGGGCCCTTCGAGTGGCCTTGCTTCTCAAAATGTAGCCATAGGTGAGAAGCAAGGGGATCAGGGTCTCAGGACCCACCCGGACTCCTTAATCCAAATCTGCATTGCAATGAGGCCCCCAGGGAATTTATGTGTCCATTAAAGAAGTTTCTTGTTGTTTTAAAAAAAATTTCCTATGAAGTGAAATTCAATGTAAAATTCATCAGTGTAACCATTTTAAACTGTACAAGGCTGGGAGTAGTGGCTTGTGCCTATAATCCTAGCATTTTGGGAGGCCAAGGTAGGACGATCACTTGAGCCCAGGAGTTTGAGACCAGCCTGGACAACATGGTAAAACCCCATCCCTACAAAAAATACAAAAATTGGCCGGGCATGATGGCATGGTGGCATGGTGGCATGATGGTGCATGCCTGTAGTCACAGCTACTCAAGAGGCTGGGGTGGGAGGATCACCTGAGCCCTGTAGATCAAGGCTGTGGTGGGCCATGATTGTGCCACTGCACTCCAGCCTGGGACAGAGTGAGACTTTGTCTCAAAAAAAAATAACAAAATAATAAACAAATTGTACAAATGCAGTGGCATCCAGTACATTCAGAAGTTGTGCAGTCATCACCACCAGTTCCAGAACATTGTTCTCATTCTAGAAAGAAACTCTGTACCTATTAAGCAGTCACATCCCATTCCTGCTCCCCGCTACTCCCCGGAAACCACTGATCTCTGTCTCCATGAACTTGCCTCTTCTGGACATTTTAAATATAGTAGTCCTGCTTTATCTGTGGTTTCACCTTCCATGGTTTCACCTTCCATGGTTTCAGTTACCTGAAGTCAACCACAGTCCTAAAAGATTAAACTCCAGAAATAAACAATATATGAGTTTTCAATTGCACATCATTGTAAGTGGCATGATGAAATCTCTCGCCATCCCACTTTGTCCCACCCCAGACATGAACGCTCCCTTTGTGCAGCATGGTCCACGCTGTCTACACTTCCTGCCTGTTAGTCACTTAGCAGCCTTCTCAGTTACCAGATTAACGGCCACAGTATCACAGTGCTTGTGTTCCAGCAACACTTCATTCACTTAATCAAGACCCAAAGTGCAAGAGCAGTGTTGCTGGCATATGGTGGTTGTTTTTAACGTAACTCTGCCTTCACAGAAGCTGGCATATTGTTCTAATTTTTCTATTTTATTCTTAGCTATTGTTACTAATCTCTTATGGTGCCTAATTTATAAATTAAACTTCAGAGGTATGCATGCATAGGAAAAAACATAGTCTCATAGGATTAGAAACTACTGTGGTTTCAGGCATCCACTAGTGGTGTTGAAATCTATCTCCTGAAGGTAAGGGGGTATCACAGTAAATAGAATCATACAATATGTAGCCTAGCTGTATCTGGCTTTTTCCTCTGAGCATAATGTTTTCAAGAGCCATCTGTATTCTAGCGTGTATCAGTACTTCATTCCTTCTTATGGATGAATAATGTTTCATCGTATGAATATACCACATTCTATTTTTTTTTTTTAGACAGTCTCACTCTGTCACCCATGCTGGAGTGCAGTGGCATGATCTCAGCTCATTGCAACCTCTGCCTCCTGGGTTCAGGTGATTATCCTGCCTCAGCCTCCCGAGTAGCTAGAATTATAGGTGCGCACCACCACGCCTGGCTAAATTTTGTATTTTTAGTAGTGACAGGGTTTCACCATGTTGGTCAGGCTGATCTCGAACTCCTGGCTTCTTGATCCACCTACCTCGGCCTCCCAAAGTGCTGGAATTACAGGTGTGAGCCACCACAGCTGGCCCACATTTTATTCATTTATTCATCAATTGATGGACATTTGGGTTGTTTGGACTTTTTGACTATTATGAATATTGGAGAATGTTCCATGTGTGCTTGAGAAGAACATGTACTCTGCTGCTGTTGAGTGGAATATTCTGTAAATATTTGTTAGGTTCTCTAAGTCTATAGCTTTGTTCAGGTGCACTGTTTACTTATTGATTTTCTGTCTGGATGTCTTCTATCCATTATTGACAGGGAAATATTAAAGTTTTTCTACCATCATTGTATTTATGTTTATTTTTCTTTTCATTTCTGTCAATGTTTGCTTTACATATTTAAATGTGCTGATGTCAGGTGCATATATTTATGATTGTTATATCTTCCTGATGAATTTATCCTTTTATCATTTTAAAATGTCTTTCTTTGTCTCTTGTGATAGTTTTAGGCTTAGAGTGTATTTTGTCTGCTATAAGTATGTCCATCCCCACTCTGTTTTATTTAACATTTGTATGCACTTATATTTAGTGCACTTATATTTAAAATAATTATTCCTAGGGAAAGACTTACTATTGACATTTTGTTAAACATTTTTTAGTCTGTGTGGTTCTTTTCTTTTTTTCTCTGTTGTTGCCTTTGTGTTTCATTGATTTTTTTGTAGTGATATGTTTTGATTCCTTTCTCTTTTCTATTGTGTATCTTTGATAGGTATTTCTTTTATGATTATCATGAGGCTTATATAAAACATAGTTATAACAGTCTATTTTAAGCTGATAACAACTCAATTTTGCTTGCATTAAAAACCCTGTATGTTTACTTCTCCCCACCCCATAATTTGTTTTTGATGTCATAATTTACACATTTATATTGTGTCTACTCACACTTTTTGTAGTTATAGTTATTCCTAATAGTTTTGTCTAATTTTTGTACTGAAATTAAATGTGATTTTTATACCACCTTTATAGTATTACAACATTCTGTATTTGTCTATATATTTGCTTTTTCCAGTGAGTTTTATGCTTTTATTTGCTTTATGTTCCTGTTTAGCATTCTTTTTTTTTCAACTTGAAGAGTTTCTTTAAGCATTTCTTGTAAGGCAGATCTAGTGGTGATGGATTCCTTCAGCTTTTGTTTGCCAGTGAGTATCTCCTGTTCATTTTTGAAAGATAAGTTTTCTGGATATAATATTTTCAGTTGGCACCATTTTTCTTTCAATGTTTTAAATATATTACCTTACTTCTTTCTGACCTGCTAGGTTTCTGCTGAGAGACCCACTGATAGTCTCCTGAAGGTTCCCTTGTATATGAGTTGCTTTTTCCTTACTGCTTTCAAAATTCTCTTTGTCTTTGAATTTTGAAAATTTGATTATAAATTTATCTCAGATTTCTTTGGGTTTTTCATATTTTGGATCCTTTGGGATTCATGAATCTGGAGGTCCATTTCTCTTTTGAGGAGTTTTCAACCTTTCTCTTTCTTTCATTTCTTTCTCTCTCCTTTCCTTCCTTCCTTTCTTCTTTCTTTCTTTCTTTCTTTTTTTTCTTTTCTTTCATCTCTCTCTCTTTTCTTTTCTTTTTTTTGATGGAGTCTCACTCTGTTGCCCAGGCTAGAGTGCAGTGGCGTGATCTTGGCTTATTGCAGCCTCCGCCTCCCACATTCAAGCCATTTTCTTAACTCAGTCTCCTGAGTAGCTGGGATTCCAGGAGTCTGCCACCATGCCCAGCTAATTTTTGTATTTTTAGTAGAGATGGAGTTTCACCATGTTGTCCAGGCTGGTCTTGAATTATTGACCTTAAGTGATCCACTGGCCTTGGCCTCCCAAAGTGCTGGGATTACAGGCATGAGCCACCATGCCTGGCTGTCTGCCGTTATTTCTTTAAGTTTTCTGCCCATTTCTCTCTCTCCACTTCTGGGACTTCCATGATGTATACATTAGTTCACTTGAAGGTGTCCCTTAATTTCCTTAGGCTTTCTTAACTTTTTCATTCTTTTTCTCTTTATTCATCTGTGATAAATCTGATGTTGAAACATTCTCTTGAATTTTCAGTTCAGTTAATGTATTCTTCAGCTCCAGAATTTGTTTGGTTCTTTTTTATGGCTCTGTCTCTTTGTGGAAATTCTCATTTTGTTCATACATTGTTTTCTCTTCCTTCCTTCCTTCCCTCCCTCCCTCTTTTCTTTTCTTTCTTTCCTTTTCTTTCTTTCTTTCTTTCTTCCTTCCTTCCCTTCCCTTCCTTCCTCTTTTCTCTTTTTTCCTTCTTTCCTTTCTTTCACTTGCAAGGATGCAACAGGCAGCACAGCAGAGAACAGGCTATCTGCCCATATATTATTTTCCTGATTTTGCTTAATTCATTGAGATTCTGTATGGTTATTATTTTGAATTCTTTGTTAGACAATTCATAGATCTCCATTTCTTCAGGGTTGGTTATTCGATATTAATTTTTTCCTTTTGGTTGTGTAATATTTCCCTGATTCTTCATGTTTCTTGTAGTTTTGCCTTGGTTTTGTGCATTTGAAGACACAGACACCTTTCCCAGTCTTTGTGGACTGGCTTTGAGAGGGAAAGAACTTTGCCAATCAGCCTGGCTACAGATTCTAGAAACTTCTCAAACCTTGTGTAAGAATGTGTATGCTCCACTCCTCTCCTTCCTTCCTGGTAGAGAAGTCTCTGGATTGTGCACTTTCTCCCAGTCTTACAAAGCCATGCTAGTTGCAATTAGCTGCCCACTCCATTCGTTTGATTTTAGCTTCGATCATGTGTTTAAATTGTGCCAGTTCTTCCAGAGCTCTGGGTGAGGCGGGATAGAAAGTGATTCCTTGGGCAGCACTGCAAAATACTGGGAACAATAAATATATACTCCACTCACTTTTCCTTTCTCACTAATGGAGAAGTCATGGACTGAGATACTTTCTGCAGGCCCTGAGCTATGCTAGTTAGATAAAATTGCTCTTGTCCCCCATTTCAATGTGGCTGTTCTTTTTTTTTGTTTTCCAAATTATGGACTTGTCATAAAGGTATTTTGCTTTGTATATCATTGTTAAGTTGGTGCTTGTATGGGAGGATGAGGACTGGGACCTCCTATATCACCATATTGTTGACATCACTACAATCTCTTGATCTCTATTCTCATTGAATTTTTCAGGTATTCCTGTTTACTGTTTCTCTCTTCAAACATATGTAATTTGCTATTAAACCCATCTTTTTGGATTTTTAATCCAAAAACTATGTTTTTAATTTCAGAAAGTTATATTTGAATACATTTCAAAACTGCATGTACTTTTATAAAATTGTGTCATCTTTATGTTCTTGAATCCTTGTTGCCTGGTCCTATGTAAATGTTAACACTTAGCCCTCTAATTAATTGGTACTAATACCTTCCCACTCTACTATTGGCATCATGGCAGCAGCTTATATACTGCAGAGTGTAGAATTTAGTTTTTTGTTTCTGTCCAAAGATTTTAAAAAATTTCTTATGAGCTTAGCTATGCATGTAATATTTGTTATACTTAACCCAGTATTTCTTGGTATCTCTATTCAAAGAGGGTTGGGGTCATTTTAGTACACCATCTTTTTTTTTTTTTTTTTGAGATGGAGTCTCACTCTGTCGCCCAGGCTGGAGTGTAGTGGTGTGATCTCGGCTCACTGCAACCTCTGTCTCCTGGGTTCAAGCAATTCTCCTGCCTCATCCTCCTGAGTATCTAGGATTACAGGCACATGCCACCAAGCCTGGCTAATTTTTTGTGTTTTTAGTAGAGATGGGATTTCACTATGTTGGCCAGGCTGGTCTTGAACTCCTGACCTCAAGTGTTCCTCCCACCTTGGCCTCCTAAAGTGCTGGGATTACAGGCATGAGCCACTGCACATGGCTAAGTCCACCATCTTATAGGACCTGGAAATCAGTTTATTCTATTCATGTGAGGAAACTTAGGCCATAGTGGGAAAGTGGCTTGGCCAAGACCAACTAGCACGTCCGTTACAGAGCTTGAATAAGAGCTCATATCGCCTAATATAGTGGACCTGTCAGGATGATCGAGGTCCCTATCCTGCCAGCATCGCCCTCCCAGGCTTCCCTACCAAGCCAGAAATAAGCAATGCAATTCTCCTCATTAACCTACATGAACATCTTGCCTCAAGGTATCCCCCAGGATACTAGAAAGTGGTTAAGGTGCAGATTTGGGATGCTTTCCCTGCAGAACACAAAACAAGTCTCTGAGTTGAGCTTAGTTCAGTGCTAAAGGCTGACGTGAATCTTCTAGACCAGCCAGGTGATGATGGCATCAGAGAGAGAGCTGTTGGCTGCCTGCCTCTGCTCCTGCCAGAAGACTCTCTTGGTCTCTTCCAGCCTCCATGCCCCGGCTGCCTTGCTCAGTGTCCTCTTCTGTGGGGGAAATACCTGTTCCTCAGTTACTTGGGCATCTGAATTTATGGCCTCTCGAAGTGGGCAAGACACAACACGATAGATGCCCTCATTGGCAATGCAATTAGAGACTGTCACCCCATGTGCCGGCCAGGGGAGCCCTTCTGCCAGCCCATAAAGGGGATAGAGAGGTGCTTCAGGGATATGAAATTATGTCTAGTGAAACAGATAAATTAACTGAGGTTTATGCTTGTGCTCATTTAAGCTCCAAAGAAGACTTGCTTAAAAAGCAGCCACATAAATTGTGGAAGAGGAAGAGGGAAGATTGAAATATTAAATCAACTTTATGGGTGTGCAGGAGAATGCATTTCAAGTGCATTTGTCACCAGCTCACTGAGGCAGCACCATTTAGGATGCTGATTTACAAATAGGAAGGGGAATGGCTGAGACATTGGAGTGCTTCCATGTGCTACCAAATTAGAGGAGTCCTATGAGAAAGAGTGTTCTTTGGCACTTGTCTGAGTGTAGAATCTGGTGAGGTCCTACCCTCAGTTTTCTTGTTCTGAAACGATGGTGGACTGTGCTTTGGACAGCGGGGTGTGCAGGCCAGGTAATAGCAGGGCTCCCAGAGATGTTATTTCAGTGCGTGAGTCCACAGAGAGGCCTGGTGGTAGATGGGGGTTTACATATGAACCTCTCCCTGTGCCAGTGTCCCCTCTGCATTTTCCACCCAAAACTTAAGATGCTCTAACATGCTAGTCTGCTAATTAATCTATTATCTCTCTCCTGTTAGTAGAATGTAAGCTCTGTGAGGGACAAGCTTTTGTCTGCTTCATACCCTGCTCTGCCAACCGTCCTAGAATAATGTGCCACAGGTAGATGCTCCATGAGTGTTTGTTGATGGAATGACTGAGCCCTGTTTCAGGCTGGTGAGACCTGCCATCTGTTACTGTGCCTGGCTGCCGTGTGTGTCAGTGTTCCTGGTTGTTCTGTCTGTCAGTGTTCCTGGTTGTTCTGTCACTGTGCCTGGTTGTTCTGTCACTGTACCTGGTTGCTCTGTCACTGTTCCTGGTTGTTCTGTCTGTCACTGTGCCTGGCTGCCTTGTGTATCGGTCACTGTGCCTGGTGGCCCTGTCACTATGCCTGGTTGTCCTGTGTGTCTAACACTGTGCCTGGTTGCCCTGTCTGCCATTGTGTCTGGCTGCTCTGTCTGTCACTGTACCTTGTTGCCCTGTCTGTCACTGTGCCTGGTTGCCCTGTGTGTCTATCATTCTGCCTCATTGGCCTGTGTGCCTGCCACTGTGCCTGGGTGCCCTGCTGTCTGTCACTGTGCCTGGCTGCCCTGTCTGTCACTGTGCCTGGTTGCCCTGTCTGTCTGTCACTGTGCCTGGCTGCCCTGTCTGTCTGCCACTGTGCCTGGCTGCCCTGTTGTCTGTCACTGTGCCTGGCTGCCCTGTCACTGTGCCTGGCTGCCCTGTCTGTCACTGTGCCTGGCTGCCCTGTCTGTCTGTCACGGTGCCTGTCTGCCCTGTCTGTCACTGTGCCCAGCTGCCCTGTCTGTCACTGTGCCCAGCTGCCCTGTCTGTCACTGTGCCTGGCTGCCCTGCTGTCTGTCACTGTGCCTGGCTGCCCTGTCTGTCTGTCGCTGTGCCTGGTTGCCCTGTGTGTCTGTCGCTGTGCCTGGTTGCCCTGTGTGTCGCTGTGCCTGGTTTCCCTGTCTGTCACTGTGCCTGGCTGCCCTGTCTGTCACTGTGTCTGGTTGCCCTGTCACTGTGCCTGGTTGTCCTGTGTGTTTGTCACTGTGTCTGGTTGTTCTGTCACTGTGCCTGGTTGCCCTGTGTGTCTGTCACTGTGCCTGGTTGCCCTGTCACTGTGCCTGGTTGCCCTGCTGTCTGTCACTGTGCCTGGTTGCCCTGTCTGTCTGTCACTGTGCCTGCTGTCTGTCACTGTGCCAGGCTGCCCTCTGTGTCTGTCACTGTGTCTGGTTGCCCTGTCACTGTGCCTGGTTGCCGTGTGTGTCTGTCACTGTGTCTGGTTGCCCTGCTGTGTGTCCCTGTGCCTGGTTGCTCTGTGTGTCTGTCACTGTGCCTGGTTGCCGTGTGTGTCTGTCACTGTGCCTGGTTGCCCTGCTGTCTGTCACTGTGCCTGGTTGACCTGTCACTGTGCCTGGCTGCCTTGCTGTCTGTCACTGTGCCTGGTTGCCCTGTCTGTCTGTCACTGTGTCTGGTTGCCCTCTCTGTCACTGTGCCTGGTTGTCCTGTGTGTCTGTCACTGTGCCTGGTTGCCCTGTGTGTCTGTCACTGTGCCTGGTTGCCCTGTCTGTCACTGTGCCTGGCTGCCCTGTGTATCTGTCACTGTGCCTGGTTGTTCTCTCTGTCACTGCGTCTGGTTGCCCTGTGTGTCCGTCGCTGTGCCTGGTTGCCCTGTGTGTCCGTTGCTGTGGCTGGTTGCCCTGTGTGTCCGTCGCTGTGCCTGGTTGCCCTGTGTGTCTGTCGCTGTGCCTGGCTGCCCTGTGTATCTGTCACTGTGCCTGGTTGTTCTGTCACTGTGTCTGGTTGCCCTGTGTGCCCGTCGCTGTACCTGGTTGCCCTGTGTGTCCGTCGCTGTGCCTGGTTGCCCTGTGTGTCCGTCGCTGTGCCTGGTTGCCCTGTGTGTCTGTCACTGTGCCTGGTTGCTCCTTGTGTCTGTCACTGTGCCTGGTTGCCCTGCTGTGTGTCCCTGTGCCTGGTTGCCCTGTCTGTCACTGTGCCTGGTTGCCCTGTGTGTCTGTCACTGTGCCTGGTTGCCCTGTCTGTCACTGTGCCTGGCTGCCCTGTGTATCTGTCACTGTGCCTGGTTGTTCTCTCTGTCACTGCGTCTGGTTGCCCTGTGTGTCCGTCGCTGTGCCTGGTTGCCCTGTGTGTCCGTTGCTGTGGCTGGTTGCCCTGTGTGTCCGTCGCTGTGCCTGGTTGCCCTGTGTGTCTGTCGCTGTGCCTGGCTGCCCTGTGTATCTGTCACTGTGCCTGGTTGTTCTGTCACTGTGTCTGGTTGCCCTGTGTGCCCGTCGCTGTACCTGGTTGCCCTGTGTGTCCGTCGCTGTGCCTGGTGCCCTGTGTGTCCGTCGCTGTGCCTGGTTGCCCTGTGTGTCTGTCACTGTGCCTGGTTGCTCCTTGTGTCTGTCACTGTGCCTGGTTGCCCTGCTGTGTGTCCCTGTGCCTGGTTGCCCTGTCTGTCACTGTGCCTGGTTGCCCTGTGTGTCTGTCACTGTGCCTGGTTGCCCTGTCTGTCACTGTGCCCAGTTTCACTGCTGTCTGTCACTGTGCCTGGTTGCCCTGTGTGTCTGTCACTGTGCCTCGTTGCCCTGTCACTGTGCCTGGTTGCCCTGCTGTCTGAATGGGCAAAAACTGGAAGCATTCCCTTTGAAAACTGGCACAAGACAGGGATGCCCTCTCTCACCACTCCTATTCAACATAGTGTTGGAAGTTCTGGCCAGGGCAATCAGGCAGGAGAAGGAAATAAAGGGTATTCAATTAGGAAAAGAGGAAGTCAAATTGTCCCTGTTTGCAGATGACATGATTGTATATCTAGAAAACCCCATCGTCTCAGCCCAAAATCTCCTTAAGCTGATTAGCAACTTCAGCAAAGTCTCAGGATACAAAATCAATGTACAAATATCACAAGCATTCTTGTACACCAATCACAGACAAACAGAGAGCCAAATCATGAGTGAACTCCCATTCACAATTGCTTCAAAGAGAATAAAATACCTAGGAATCCAACTTACAAGGGATGTGAAAGACCTCTTCAAGGAGAACTACAAACCACTGCTCAATGAAATAAAAGAGGATACAAACAAATGGAAGAATATTCCATGCTCATGGGTTGGAAGAATCAATATCGTGAAAATGGCCATACTGCCCAAGGTAATTTATAGATTCAATGCCATCCCCATCAAGCTACCAATGACTTTCCTCACAGAATTGGAAAAAACTACTTTAAAGTTCATATGGAACCAAAAAAGAGCCCGCATCACCAAGTCAACCCTAAGCCAAAAGAACAAAGCTGGAGGCATCACGCTACCTGACTTCAAACTATACTACAAGCCTACAGTAACCAAAACAGCATGGTACTGGTACCACAACAGAGACATAGATCAATGGAACAGAACAGAGCCCTCAGAAATAATGCTGCATATCTACAACTATCTGATCTTTGACAAACCTGACAAAAACAAGCAATGGGGAAAGGATTCCCTATTTAATAAATGGTGCTAGGAAAACTGGCTAGCCACATGTAGAAAGCTGAAACTGGATCCCTTCCTTACACCTTATACAAAAATTAATTCAAGATGGATTAAAGACTTAAATGTTAGACCTAAAACCATTAAAATCCTACAAGAAAACCTAGGCAATACCATTCGGGACATAGGCGTGGGCAAGGACTTCATGTCTAAAACATCAAAAGCAATGGCAACAAAAGCCAAAATTGACAAATGGGATCTCACTAAGCTAAAGAGCTTCTGCACAGCAAAAGAAACTACCATCAGAGTGAACAGGCAACCTACAGAATGGGAGAAAATTTTTGCAACATACTCATCTGACAAAGGGCTAATATCCAGAATCTACAATGAACTCAAACAAATTTACAAGAAAAAAACAAACAACCCCATCAAAAAGTGGGCAAAGGACATGAACAGACACTTCTCAAAAGAAGACATGTATGCAGCCAAAAAACACATGAAAAAATGCTCATCATCACTGGCCATCAGAGAAATGCAAATCAAAACCACAGTGAGATACCATCTCACACCAGTTAGAATGGCCATCATTAAAAAGTCAGGAAACAACAGGTGCTGGAGAGGATGTGGAGAAATAGGAACACTTTTACACTGTTGGTGGGACTGTAAACTAGTTCAACCATTGTGGAAGTCAGTGTGGCGATTCCTCAGGGATCTAGAACTAGAAATATCATTTGACCCAGCCATCCCATTACTGGGTATACACCCAAAGGACTATAAATCATGCTGCTATAAAGACACATGCACACGTATGTTTATTGTGGCACTATTCACAATAGCAAAGAGTTGGAACCAGCCCAAATGTCCAACAACGATAGACTGGATTAAGAAAATGTGGCACATATACACCATGGAATACTATGCAGCCATAAAAAATGATGAGTTCATGTCCTTTGTAGGGACATGGATGAAACTGGAAACCATCATTCTCAGTAAACTATCAAAGGACAAAAAGCCAAACACTGCATGTTCTCACTCATAGGTGGGAATTGAACGATGAGAACTCATGGACACAGGAAGGGGAACATCACACTCCGGGGACTGTTGTGGAGTGGGGGGACGGGGGAGGGACAGCATTAGGAGATACACCTAATGCTAAATGACGAGTTAATGGGTGCAGCAAAACAACATGGCACATGGATACATATGTAACAAACCTGCACATTGTGCACATGTACCCTAAAACCTAAAGTATTATAATAAAAAATAAAAATAAAAAAAAAACTTCCCAAGTACAATAACTGCACATAGTCAAAGATGGTCAAGTACAAATGAAGTAAGATACCATGAATGAAAATCAGCAGCACCACCCCACCTCCCAAAAAATTAACAATGGATTCTCAAAGACTTAAATGTTGAAATAATTAGATGTAGCATATAAAACAAATCTTACTATGTTTAATCAAGACAAGCTTGAAAATATTTGCAGGGAATAGGAAAGTGTATAAAGTTATATAGTAGTATTGGAAAAAAAGAACAGAACTTTTAGAAGAAACCAAGGTTAAAAACTCTGGTGAAATATCTTGACTTGCTTTTTGCTAGGATATTCTCTCTGGGACCCCTGAGCCCATCCAACCTCCCGTCTGTCCATCAACTGATTACTGCTCAGTCACCTCAGACAATACCACTGGGAGCAGGAGAACTGCCTAGCTGAGCCCTGCCTGAATGTCTGACTCATACCTCACGGTGTAAGTGAAAGTGAATACCTAGCCACACCTGGGTAAAGACCTAGACAGAAGCCCAGGTGTCTGTCTCTCCCACCCCTGCCTCACCTCCAAAGGCACTTGCTATCTTTTTTTTTTTTTTTTTTGAGATGGAGTCTTGCTCTGTCACCCAGGCTGGAATGCAGTGGCATGATCTCAGCTCACTGCAAGCTCCGCCTCCTGGGTTCACGCCATTCTCCTGCCTCAGCCTCCCAAGTAGCTGGGACTACAGGTGCCCACCACCATGCCCAGTTAAGTTTTTGTATTTTTAGTGGAGACGGGGTTTCACCATGTTAGCCAGGATGGTCTCGGTCTCCTGACCTCGTGATCTGCCAGCCTTGGCCTCCCAAAGTGCTGGGATTACAGGTATGAGCCACCGCACCCTGTCAACCTGCTATCTTCACCTTCATGATCCGTAGCACAGTGCACTCCTAAATACTGCGTATGCGTCCCTAAACAACATACTATATCCTTAACATTTAAAACCTTATTGATTGTGAAGAGTGCCATTATCTTATGTACCAATAAGGAAAAATGATGCAATTAAACTGACACTTTCTTGATTAGAATTTTCATTTTATGCTTATTAAAAAGAATACTTATCACTTGTAACTTACTAACTCAAGCTGATGCCTCATACATACATGAAAACAATTAAAAACTCTTAAGCAGCTCAAACTGCCAAAAAGGCCAGCTGTGCAGTTGGACTCAGCCAGACACTCAGCAGTGGCACCAGCAGCTCCTCTATATGAGCTACGATGAGGCTCTGGAAGTTCGAAGATGATGTCACCTATTGGCTAATGAGGTCAAATGGTCTTGACTTTCATGGTAATTATGATGCTAAGACTGCCAGCGGTCTGCAAGAAAGCCCAGTGGAGATGCACTATGGTAAGAAATTCTCAGTGGGCAGCAGTCTTTTTGCATAGAGAATGATACAGCAAGGGAAACACAGACACAGACAATCTGGGTCAAAAGCAATGTGGAGAATGTGGAGCCCAATTAGGAAGAGGTTTTAAGACTACCTGAACCAGAATATTTTGCTTAATTTTTCTTTTTTAATGCATGCAAGAGCATAATATATAATAAAATCTATGTTCACACACATCATAAATTTTCTTTTTAATAAGCATAAAATGAAAATTCTAATCAAGAAAGTATTTTTTCACTTAACTGCATCATTTTTCATTAACTGTATGTAAGATAATTGCATACTTCATATTCAGTAGAGTTTTTATGTGTTAACTAAAAAAATCACAAATTTATAAAGGTAGAGAGAAGACTTTATTTCTTATAAGGGTTAGAGTCTGTAAGGTGGCCATTCCTCAGGCTGGGAAGCGTAGCCTCTGGCAAAGGCCACAGGCATTTTCAAAGAGGAGGGGCTGAGGTAGGAGCTTTGTGCCGAACAAGTTGGCTGAACATACATATTCAACAGCTTACAGGAGGAGCTATGAATATTCATGAAGAGCATCCTGATGCATCCTGATGCATGTGTATTGAACACACATGTATGTAACCTATGACCTATATCCACCCTGGGGATGTAACCTATGACCTATATCCACCCTCCTCCTGGGGAGGAGACTGAACATTTAAATCTATTACAATTAAGCCCTATACATGAAAAGATCTTTTCAGGACCTGAAGGCAGCCTCTGTCAACTGGCCAGAACAAGTCTGTGGTGGTTGGTCTTCTTATCTGGAGAAAGTTACTGAAATTCATTTCTTGTCCAATCAAAGCTGTAGTTATGGCTGATGAAACAGCAGGCTCAGTTAGTCATTGTCTAGTGGTGAGCTACAAATTGCTCTAATATTGTTTATCTCATGGCCAGTGCTTGTTTTGCTGCTAGAGAAAAAGAAGAACCTTATGACAGTTAGAAAATAGTTTATTCTTTAAAGCGTAGGGGTGTGGGGACTTAATCCTTGCCTGACATGGCCTTGGGTCCTGTTTATAATGTGGCATCTTATGTCCACAGAGTCTTTTCTGTTAGTCTCACGGCCTCTATTTTAACATGAATGCTGGTCAGTTGTTGTGTGTATACTGCAAGCAAAAGGGAGGGGGGATAATGAGGCATATCTGACCTCCCATCCCATCATGGCTGATAACTCAGTTTTTAAGATTTTTCTGGGGTCCTTTTGCCCAAGAGGCGGTACATTCAGTTGGCAGGGGACTTAGGATTTTATGCGGTGGCTCACACCTGTAATCCCAGCACTTTGGGAGGCCAAGGTGGGTGGATAATTAGGTCAAGATATTGAGATCATCCTGGCCAATATGGTGAAATCCTGTCTCTACTAAAAATACAAAAATTAGCTGGGTGTGGTGGCGTGTGCCTGTAGTCCCAGCTACTTGGGAGGCTGAGGCAGGAGAATCACTTGAACCCAGGAGGCAGAGGTGGCAGCGAGCCGAGATCGTGCCACTGCACTCCAGCCTGGGCAACAGAGGGAGACTCCATCTCAGAAAAAAAAAAAAAAGAAAAAAATTTACAGATGCTATGAATACCGTACGTTGTGTAGGGATGCATATGCAGGTGAACAAATGAAACACAGCAAGGAATTGACTATGGTAAAAGTCAAGATGGTGGGCACCATGGGGGCTGAGGCAGGGGTCAGGGAGAGAACCTTCTGGCAGGCTCTAGGTCTTCACCTGGGTGTGGTTGGGCATGACTTTTACTATTATTGGGTGAATTATAAATATATGTTTTATGCACTTTTCTATGTGTGTTATTTTCATAATTAAAAAGTTTAAGGCCAGGCATGGTGGCTAACGCCTGTAATCCCAGCACTTTGGGAGGCTGAGGTGGGCGGATCACTTGAGGTCAGGAGTTTGAGACTAGCCTGGCCAACAAGGGGAAACCCTGTCTCTACTAAAAATACAAAAATTAGCCAGGCATGGTGATGGGAGCCTGTAATCCCAGCTGCTTGGGAGCTGAGGCAGGAGAATGGCGTGAACATGGGAAGCAGAGATTGCAGTGACCCGAGATCACGCCGTTGCACTCTGCACTCCAGCCTGGGTGACAGAGTGAGATTCCATCTCAAAAAAAAAAAAAAAAAAGTTTGAAATACATTATAAACTCAAGTTATAAACTTGGTATCCTTTCACCTTTAGGGATGACCTTGTTCCTGGAGAAACTGCTGCAGAATGGAAGCTCCAGGGGCTTGGGTACAGCAAGTAGGCTATGCATTTCCCACCAGCAGGAATCTAGCTCCTGGCCAAGGTGAGCCACACAGAGCAGCAGCCACGGATTTTATCCTCCCGGGAGGCAGATCCTAATTCGCAGAGAAGACCCAGCCAGCAGGAGGATGCCTGCCTCATCCTCAAGGCTGGGATTGGGACTCTTTCCAGAAGGAACGACCTCTGTGCTTGACTTGGTTGGTGGGCGCAATGGATTCTTTAACACTGGGGAAATTCATACAGATGAAAGTGAGAGACATGTGGCAGTGAACTATAAACGTTAGCCAGGTCTTAGAAATGCTGGGGGCGGGACACACAAATCTTGTGAGAAGAAAAATAAGCTTTTGTGGAAGTGAGGTTTGGAGGCCAAGAGTCCTTTAAGCATCTTAAAGGATCCACTGTGCTTCCTCCAACACTAGCCTTTGGTTTGCTTTTATGTGCCACTGGATTCTGTTGCTCCAGGGATGCCAGGCTCTTTAGAAGCCATCCTAGCAGCTGGTCTCTGCTTGGGAATGTACAAGCCTTGGCTCTGGGACACGTAATCGCCCGTGCCTCCAGATGTGGTTTCCAAGCATCCACTGAGGTTTCTTTGGCTTTAGGGGAAAAGATGAGAGGCACTGCGCTTAAACAATTTGGAAGCAGAAATCCAAACACCAGGGACCTGAGTGCAGCAAGGGCAGGGTCCTGGGAGGGCCTCTCCAGAGACCCTTCTCCTTCTGGATGGAGGATGGGGTCATCTTTGCTGAGCAGAAGGCAGCGATGGTTTCCTTTTAGATGCTGTGGGTGCCCCTGTCAGCAAGAGCTCCAGTTGTGGCCTCAGGGGTGGGGAGGAGAGCTCTTTCAGTGTTGCCTTAGGTGTGTGTCTGTGTGTGTCCTAACCCAGTCCTTCCCACACTCCCCCACATGCTGATCACCATGAGCACCTCTAAGGCCTGGGTCTTTGCATTAGAAACTTATTTGTTAGGGGTATAGGGGGCAAAGAAGGCACCTGGCACTCATCCTCATCTCCAACTTCCAAGCTTGAGCAGGATGTCTTTTCCCTGAGTGAGATGGCGAGGTTTGCTGGCCCCACAGCCTTACCTGCATGGTCAGGTGAACCAAGGGGGACCCTGTCCATGATGTCTGGGCCAAGATGTCCCTGTTGGCGACCCTGGCAGGTCCTCTGTCCTGCTGCTGCTCCTTTGGTCACATAGGGGGTTTGCTCCTCATGGACCCACCACCCCCGTGTAGTTGTAATGCAAGTGAGGGGTTCTAATTTTATCGGCTTTATCTTAGTGAAATAAAGGTTAATATCACAGAACCAAAAATAAAGCTTCTGCTCATTACAAGGGAGTTTCAGCCTTTCTGCAACACAATAAATCCAATCTTAACATTTTCAGCTTTCTCATGATTCTCACTCTCTTTCATTTTACCTAGGTTATCTAATTTGTTGGTGTACAATTGTTTATTGTATTTTCTTATAATCCTTTAAATTTCTGTCAAGTTCATAGTAATGTTTCCACTTTCATTTCTGATTCAGTTTTTTGCATCCTTCTTTTTTCTTTGTTGGTCTAGCTAAAAGATTGACATTTTGTTGATCTTTTTAAAGAAAAATATTTTGGTTTTGTGATTCTTCCTGTTGTTTTTCTGTTTTGTATTTCATAAATCTCCACTCCCATCTTCATTATTTCCTTCCTCCTGCTAGGTTTAAATTTAGTTTGTTCTTGTTTTTTTCTAGTTTTTTTAAGTTGTAAAGTTAGGTTATTAATGTGAGTTTTTTTCTCGTTTTAAATGTAGTCATTGACAGCCATAAATTTTGCCCTGATTACTGCTTTTGCTACATCTCATAAATTTAGGTATGTTGGGTTTTTATTTTCCTTTGTAGGAAGATATTTTCTAATTTTTTTGTGATTTCTTCTTTGACCCATTGGTTATTTAAATGTAATGTTTACATATTTGCAAATTTTTCAGTTGCCTTCTGATGTTGATTTCTAGCTTTATTCCATTGTGGTTGGAGAAGATACTTTACATAATTTTAATTTTTAAAATTTATTGAGTCTTGTTTTGGGGTCTAATATATGGTATACCCCAAAGAACGTCCCATGCACACTTGAGAAAAATGTGTATTCTGCTCTTTTTGTGGTTGAGTTTTCTATATATGTCTCTTAGGTCTAGTTGGTGTGTGATGTTGTGCAAACCCTCTATTTTCTTATTGATCTTTTGACAATATGTTCAATTCATTGTTGAGAATGAGGTATTGAAGTCTCCAGCTATGACTATAGAACTACTTTTCCCTTTAATTTTGTCAGTGCATGCTTCACATATTTTGGGACTGTGTTGCTTAGTGTGTATATGTTTGTAATTGTATCTTCTGATGATCTTTTAATTACTACATAGTGTTCTTTTTGTCTCTTGCAACAGCTTTTTTTTTTTTTTTTGAGACAGAGTCTCACTCTTGCTCAGGCTGGAGTGCAGTGGTGCAATCATAGCTGACTGTGACCTCCAACTCCTAGGCTCAAGCAGTCTTCCGACTTAAGCCTCCCAAGTAGGTAGGACTATAGGTTTATGCCACCATGCTTGGCTAACTAAACAAATATTTTTGGTAGAGGTGGGGTCTTTGTTGCTCAGTCTGCTTTGTTGCTCGGCCTGCTCTTGAACTCCTGGCTTCAAGCGATCCTCCTGGCTCAGTCTCCCAAAGTGCTAGGATTACATATGTGAGCCACCATGTCCAGCCTCTTGTAATAGCTTTTTTTTTTTTTTTTTTTTTGAGACGGAGTCTTGCTCTGTCACCCAGGCTGGAGTGGTGCAATCTCGGCTCACTGCAAGCTCTGCCTCCCAGGTTCACACCATTCTCCTGCCTCAGCCTCCTCCCAAGTAGCTGGGACTACAGGGGCCCGCCACCACACCCGGCTAATTTTTTGTATTTTTTTTAGTAGAGATGGGGTTTCACCGTGTTAGCCAGGATGGTCTCCATCTCCTGACCTTGTGATCCACCTGCCTTGGCTTCCCAAAGTGCTGGGATTACAGGTGTGAGCCATCGCGCCCAGCCTTGTAGATAGCTTTTGACTTAAAGTTTATATTGTCTGATCTTTACATAGCTACCCCAGCTCTCTTTTGATTACTATTTGCATGGAATATCTTTTCTGTACTTTCACTTTTTAAATATTTGAATCTAAAATAGACAATATACAGTTAGACCATGTTTAAAATAATCCTTTCTGTTACTATTCACCATTTGATTGGAGAGTTTAAACTATTACATTTAAAGTAGTAACTGATAAAAAGGGATTTATTTCTGCCATTTTTCTATCTGTTTTCTCTATGTCCTATACTTTTTGTTCCTCATTTCCTCCATTACTACTTCTTTTTAAATTTTTTTTGGTAGTGAACAATTTTGATGTTTCATTTCCTTTTGTGTATTTTAAAAACATATTTTCTTAATGATTACAATGAGGATTACAATGAACATCCTAAATTTATAACCATCTAGTTTCAACTGATACCAACTCAATCTTACTAACATATGAAAACTCTGTTCCTATACTGCTCCATCCCCACCTTAAATTGTTGGTGTTGCAAATTACATCTTTATACATTGTGGGCCCATTTACATAGATTTCAATTTGGTATGCATTTATCTTTTACACTATTTAGGGAATAAAAAAGGAGTTACACATTAAAAAAATGTAATACTGGCTTTTATGTTTAGAAACCTCTCTATTTCTTTATGTCGCTTTGTGTTCCTGTCTAGTGTCCTTCCATTTCAGTGTAAAGGACTCCCTTTAGCATTTACTGTAGGGCAAATATACAAGTAACAAACTCCCTCAGCTTTTGATGGTTGGGAATGTATTAACTTCTTCATTTTTCAAGATTAGTTTTTCTGGTTTTTTAATCTTGGCTTACAGTTTTTTTTTTTCTTTTCTTCGGTGGTTTAAATTTTCTCACTGCTTTCTGTTCTCCATGGTTTGTGATGGGAAAATTACAGTTAATCTTATTGAGAATCTATTGTACATAATGAATTGCTTCTGTCTTGCCACTACAAGAGTTTCTCTTTATCTTTGAACTGTTTGATTGTAATGTGTCTAAGTGTGGATCTCTTTGAATTTATCCTACTTGGAGTTTAATATCTTTCATTAAACTTAGACAGTTTTCGTTCATTATTTTTGTCAACAGTTCTTTCTGCCCCTTTCTTTCTGTTTTCCTTCTGGGACTTCCATACTGCTTATGCTGTCCTGCTTGATAGTGTCTTATTCTTTATTCTTCTATGCTTTATATCAGATAATTCCAATTATCCTATCATTGATTTCTCTGATTCATTTTTCGGCGTGTTCAAATCTGCTGTTTAACCCCTCTGGTGAATTTTTCTTTCTCTTTTCTTTTTCTTTTTTTTTTTGAGATGAAATCTTGCTCTGTCACCCAGGCAGGAGTGCGGTGGCACAAGTTTGGCTCACTGCAACCTCTGCCTCCTGGGTTCAAGTGATTCTTCTGCCTTGGCTTCCTGAGTAGCTGGGATTACAGGTGTGCACCACCACACCAAGCTAATTTTTGTGTTATTGATAGAGACGGGTTTCACCATATTGGCCAAGTTGGTCTCGAACTCCTGACCTCAGTTGATCCACTTGCCTCGGCTTCCCAAAATGCTAGGATTACAGGCATGAGCCATCAGGCCTGGCCAAATTTTTCATTTCGGTGATTTAACTTTTCAGTTCCAGAATTTCTGTTTGGTTTATTTTATAATTTATATCTGTTTATCGATTTTCTAATTTTGTATGTGCACTGTTTTCCTGGTTTTATTTAGTTTGTTGTTCATGGTTTTCTTTAGTTCTTTAAACATTTTAGGACAGTTGATTTAAAAATTTTGTCCAGTAAGTCCAATACTAAGGTTTCCTCATGGATTTTTTTTTTTCTAGGATTGGGCCACGCTTTCCTATTCCTTTGTATATCTTGTGATTTTTTTTGTTGTTGTTGAAAATTGGGCATTTTGAATATTACAATGTGGTTACCCTGGAAATTAGATTATCTCCATTCCTTAGAGTCTGTTGTTATTTTTTCTTCTTGAAGAATGTTGTCCTCTATTTCTTTAGTGATTTCTCCAAACTAATTTTGCAAAGACTGGATTCTTTGTCATTTGTGGTCACTGAAGTCTCTGTTTCATTATCTTAGTGGTCAACAGTGAGCTTCCAGAGATTTAAGTATCTGGAGTGAAAGAAAAAAAGAAAGGGAGAAATAAATAAATACACAAATGAAACAAGAAAACAAGAAAGAGAGAAGATACTAGTGTTTTGACTTTTGCAGCTTGGCTCTGAGTTGGGACAGGAATTCCTTCAGTGCTAAGCCGGGCTTCCTGCAACTATGCCTTAGCTTTTGCCTCTTGCTTGCCTGGAGCCCACAGATCTGTCAGAGGAACAAGCCTGGGGTCCTTTTAGATGTTTTCTCATATGTGTCCTGTTCTAGGCCTCTGTGTTATCTTCTATCTTTGCCAGCATACACAGTAGCCCTTCTGAGCTCTTATTCTTCCAATAACCTTCCTTTTTGGCCTCCTTCTTTTTGGCTTTTGGTCTGCCACTTGCCTGACCACAGTTCCCACACCAGGTGGGAAGAAAAGAGTCAATTTAGTCTTCCAGGGAACCATCAGACAGATGAATACACAGTGCCACAATATTTTAAGAACAAAGTCTGTATTAACCCCTGGAACCAGCAAGACACGTGGGGAATGCAGCCTTCTGTCATTATGGCTGATGCTGCTGTGCTAGGGAAGGAAGGAAGGTGGATGAGTAAAAATGCCACTAGGTTTTCTTACCAAAGCTAGCTTCCCTTTTCTTTATTAAGCCACCCCTTTGTGGCTGTACATTTGAGATTAGAGCTCAGGGTTTAAAAACATTGATTATGTCAGTCTTTGACAGCTTATGATTGTTTCAACGGAGGGATCAATTCTTTAAGCAACCTATTCCATCATTTTCTGTGACATCATCCCTGGTTGCCTCTCGATGAAAATTCTTCCTTTCTTGCCAGACATGTATTCAAATTAATATTATTGCTAGATCTTGTGTGGCAAAATCAAGATGCCCAGTAGTCTTTTGAGGATGTGTAAAAAGAGGTTGTGAAGTCCTCCTCAGCATCTTATTTGTAGTTTGCATCTTGGTTAGTGCTAAGTAAATGGTGCTCCTGAGGTCCCTGAAGCTGATCTTCACTCGTGCACCATTTAAGCATTCGTTCATAGCATTAATTTATCAAATGCTCTTGAAGGATCAACACACTTTTTTTTTCAGAAAGAGCAGGTAATGACTCTTTTTATAAAAAATGCACTTTTCAACACCTTTGCCCACCCTTGGTAGGTTTACTCATCCACCTATACTTGACCATAAGTTAGTCAAGTCTTACTGTCGCAGCTTCCAGGCCTGCATAAGCCACGTTAAAAACTGAACTGTTCCGTTTGAAGTAAGGGTGAAGCTCGGAGCCCTCATGCTTGCTTCTTGCTCCTTTCCTGCATGCTTCTGTGGAACCACCTTAGTACAGGTTATTTGCAAGGTGTAATAGAACTAGAGTGCAATATTATACTCCACCAGAAGATGTCGCTGTAACATGTGGTTTATACATGCTGAATATATGGTAACTTGGAATAATGGTAAACCTTCCATTTTCTCAGTGAATCAAAAAGAGAAAGAAAAAGGTAGTTTTGGCCAACTTATATATAAAAACTTTGAAGGTGAGAAAGAGATAGTCAATGTCTATTCATAATGTTTAATTAATTCATTTAGTTACTTATACATATTTGAAATTATATATTTTATAGAATCACATTAATTTGTAAACATCACTTTATTTTCATTCATATTTCATGGAACAACTTTAAGAAAGTTCCTTACATGCTTATCTTTCATAAGTGTCTTTATTGTCACTAGAGACACTTAAAAACATTTTATTTGGAAATACTTTCAAACTTACAGGAAATTTGCAAGAGTAAGAATAGAACATAGAATATTCATATACTCTTTTCTCACATTCACCTTTTGTTAACATTTTGTTCATTTGCTTTTTCTTTTCTCTTTCCCTCTCTCTGTGCTATATCTGTATATCTATATCTATATCTATATCTATATCCATTTAGTTATCACTAAATACATT
Source organism: Nomascus leucogenys (assembly GCF_006542625.1). Classification (NCBI taxonomy): domain Eukaryota; kingdom Metazoa; phylum Chordata; class Mammalia; order Primates; family Hylobatidae; genus Nomascus; species Nomascus leucogenys. Next base: position 134,841 of record NW_022095784.1, on the reverse strand, counting down.
AAGTATTTCCTAAGAAAAGGCATTCTCACACTCTTCAGTTCAAGTAACAACTTCAGGCCAGGCAAGGTGGATCACGCCTGTAATCCCAGCACTTTGGGAGGCCAGGCTGGTGGATCACCAGAGGTCAGGAGTTCGAGACCAGCCTGGTCAGCATGGTTAAACCCTGTCTCTACTAAAAATACAAAAATTAGCCAGGTGGGATGGTGCATGCCTGTAATCCCAGCTACTTGGGAGGCTGAGGCAGGAGAATCGCTTGAACCTGGAAGGTGGAGGTTGCAGTGAGCTGAGGTCGAGCCATGGCACTCCGGCCTGGGTGACAGAGCGAGACTCCCTCTCAAACAGACAAACAAATGAACAAGCAAATAACAACTTCAGTAACTTTTTTTCTAATCTGTTGACCATATTCCAGTGTTGTCAATTGTCCCAGTAATGTCCTTTACAGCATTTCTCCTCTTCCTATAAAGAACCCGTTTAGGATCAGGTATTGCATTCGCTGCTCTGTCGTTCTACTCTCCTTTAATCTGGAACATTGCCATAGCCTTTCCTTGTATCTTATAACTTTGGTGTTTTTGAAGAATGTAGTCACTTTCCCTCTCCCCCCAACTTTTTAAATAGAATGATCCTGATTTTGCCTGATGTTTCCTCATGGCTAGATTTGGGTTATGTATCCTAGGCCAGAATGCTAGAGAGGCAATGCTGTGTCCCCCTCACGGCAGCCCATCTCGAGGCATATGTTGTCTGTTTCTCAGTGGTGATATTAATTTTCATCACCTGGTCAAAGTGTTGTTCAGTTTCTCCATGGCAGTGCCACCCACATTCCAGGAATGCTGCTAAGCATTCAACTTATATTTTTCACAATTAATCCTGATGGCAATTTGCAAGCTGGTCTTCAGTCTTCCCACTGTCCAGATATGGCAACTAGTGCTCACCAAGACTGAGATTCCACGGCACACATGGGTAAGGCTGGTGTTCGGATATGGTGCATCTGACTTTCCACGTCTCCACTGTGTTTCCCAGGATGAGATGTTCTGATTAGGTTTCGATAAGCCAGCACCATCTTACGCTATCTGCTTTATTTATGAAACTCTGCCAAAGTGACTGCACAATATAGTGAGGCTAATGTGTGGTCTTCAGAGTTACCTACCTACGACTTTGAGCTTCTCCATATTCACGTGTGGCAAAAAAATAGAGAAAATTCCCATTGTGAGCTACTATATCAGGATGGGCAAACATAAGAAACTACAGTAACTATAGAGTTATAATTTTTTATTAAGGAAATCAGAAATATGTATTTTCAATTCTCCAGAAGCATTTTGTTCCTGATTTCCAAGTCTCACTGCAATTACTAGTTAATAAAAACATGTTTTAATATGCTGGCAGAAAATTGATACTATTTCCAATCTGTGCCGTGAAACAAATAAAATGCAGGGGAGAAATTGAGCTCTCATTTCAGAAATGGGAAATGAATTTTTAAAAGTTCAGATCATTACCAAGGGTAATTTTCTTATAATAAGTTTAACACCTACTTGCTCAATGCAAAACTTTGCCAGGGAAAATTGTTACTTTTCAAACATAATAAAGAAGGCTGTAACCTATTCCAAGAGCTGTCTGTTCTAAAAGTCATTGTGTGCTTAGGTCCAGCAGTCTGTGCTTGCCCAGGGCTGGGGCAGGGCCCATGGGACTGCAGATGCCCCCCACAAGGTGTGTGTTCCCCAGCAGGATGGAAAGGCAGTTGTCAGGTCCAACTGGAGGAGCTGCTTACTCCCCTGGGAGGCAGTGCCCTGCTTCATGCATGGCCACGAGTTTGAATCCTGTCTTCTTCTTCTAATAACCTTTGTGCTCTTGGAAATAAAGTATGAGAAACATTATTTATGTTCCCTGATGGCTGACTCTCCCTACTTCTGGGCATATGGGGCAATTGTACTTCTCAGCCTCCTTGAAGCTAAGCATGGCCATGTGACTTGTTTGGCCAATATCAGGAATGGAATCATATATGAATCACAGCTAGTATTGGGAATGGAACATAACTACAGGTTTCAATGCCATCAAAAAGATCATAAACAGCTGGGCATGGTGGCTCATGCTGTGATCCCAGCACTTTGGGAGGCTGAGGTGGGCAGACTGCTTGGGCTCAGGAGTTTGAGACCAGCCTGGGCAACATGGTGTAACCCCATCTCTATCAAAAATACAAAAATTAGCCAGGTGTGGGGGCATGTGCCTATAGTCCCAGTACTTGGTAGGCTGAGGTAGGAAGATCACTTAAGCCTGGGAGGTTGAGTTTGCAGTGAGCTGAGATTGCATCACTGCACTCTATCCTGGGTGACAGAGCAAGACCTTGTCTCAAAAAAAATTGTAATAAATATTATGAATAATTTTATGCCAATAAATTTTATAATTTAGATGAAATACATTTCTGAAAGACATTGAAAATGACACAAAAATATGAACAGTGAAATTTTTCTTAAAATCTTTCTCACAAAGAGGCTTTTCTGGTGAATTCTTCAGAACATTTGTTATTCAGAAGAAATAAGACAGATATTACAAAACTCTTCTAGAAAATAGAAGTGAGAATACGCTCAATTAGTACCATGAGATTAGAATAAACATCATACAAATTAC